>NC_056423.1:14625000-14662500 GCF_905147365.1 Aricia agestis | reverse complement strand
ACCTAACCTAACCTAATCTAACCTAACCTAACCTAACCTAACCTAACCTAACCTAACCTAACCTAACCTAACCTAACCTAACCTAACCTAACCTAACCTAACCTAACCTAACCTAACCTAACCTAACCTAACCTAACCTAACCTAACCTAACCTAACCTAACCTAACCTAACCTAACCTAACCTAACCTAACCTAACCTAACCTAACCTAACCTAACCTAACCTAACCTAACCTAACCTAACCTAACCTAACCTAACCTAACCTAACCTAACCTAACCTAACCTAACCTAACCTAACCTAACCTAACCTAACCTAACCTAACCTAACCTAACCTAACCTAACCTAACCTAACCTAACCTAACCTAACCTAACCTAACCTAACCTAACCTAACCTAACCTAACCTAACCTAACCTAACCTAACCTAACCTAACCTAACCTAACCTAACCTAACCTAACCTAACCTAACCTAACCTAACCTAACCTAACCTAACCTAACCTAACCTAACCTAACCTAACCTAACCTAACCTAACCTAACCTAACCTAACCTAACCTAACCTAACCTAACCTAACCTAACCTAACCTAACCTAACCTAACCTAACCTAACCTAACCTAACCTAACCTAACCTAACCTAACCTAACCTAACCTAACCTAACCTAACCTAACCTAACCTAACCTAACCTAACCTAACCTAACCTAACCTAACCTAACCTAACCTAACCTAACCTAACCTAACCTAACCTAACCTAACCTAACCTAACCTAACCTAACCTAACCTAACCTAACCTAACCTAACCTAACCTAACCTAACCTAACCTAACCTAACCTAACCTAACCTAACCTAACCTAACCTAACCTAACCTAACCTAACCTAACCTAACCTAACCTAACCTAACCTAACCTAACCTAACCTAACCTAACCTAACCTAACCTAACCTAACCTAACCTAACCTAACCTAACCTAACCTAACCTAACCTAACCTAACCTAACCTAACCTAACCTAACCTAACCTAACCTAACCTAACCTAACCTAACCTAACCTAACCTAACCTAACCTAACCTAACCTAACCTAACCTAACCTAACCTAACCTAACCTAACCTAACCTAACCTAACCTAACCTAACCTAACCTAACCTAACCTAACCTAACCTAACCTAACCTAACCTAACCTAACCTAACCTAACCTAACCTAACCTAACCTAACCTAACCTAACCTAATCTAACCTAACCTAACCTAACCTAACCTAACCTAACCTAACCTAACCTAACCTAACCTAACCTAACCTAACCTAACCTAACCTAACCTAACCTAACCTAACCTAACCTAACCTAACCTAACCTAACCTAACCTAACCTAACCTAACCTAACCTAACCTAACCTAACCTAACCTAACCTAACCTAACCTAACCTAACCTAACCTAACCTAACCTAACCTAACCTAACCTAACCTAACCTAACCTAACCTAACCTAACCTAACCTAACCTAACCTAACCTAACCTAACCTAACCTAACCTAACCTAACCTAACCTAACCTAACCTAACCTAACCTAACCTAACCTAACCTAACCTAACCTAACCTAACCTAACCTAACCTAACCTAACCTAACCTAACCTAACCTAACCTAACCTAACCTAACCTAACCTAACCTAACCTAACCTAACCTAACCTAACCTAACCTAACCTAACCTAACCTAACCTAACCTAACCTAACCTAACCTAACCTAACCTAACCTAACCTAACCTAACCTAACCTAACCTAACCTAACCTAACCTAACCTAACCTAACCTAACCTAACCTAACCTAACCTAACCTAACCTAACCTAACCTAACCTAACCTAACCTAACCTAACCTAACCTAACCTAACCTAACCTAACCTAACCTAACCTAACCTAACCTAACCTAACCTAACCTAACCTAACCTAACCTAACCTAACCTAACCTAACCTAACCTAACCTAACCTAACCTAACCTAACCTAACCTAACCTAACCTAACCTAACCTAACCTAACCTAACCTAACCTAACCTAACCTAACCTAACCTAACCTAACCTAACCTAACCTAACCTAACCTAACCTAACCTAACCTAACCTAACCTAACCTAACCTAACCTAACCTAACCTAACCTAACCTAACCTAACCTAACCTAACCTAACCTAACCTAACCTAACCTAACCTAACCTAACCTAACCTAACCTAACCTAACCTAACCTAACCTAACCTAACCTAACCTAACCTAACCTAACCTAACCTAACCTAACCTAACCTAACCTAACCTAACCTAACCTAACCTAACCTAACCTAACCTAACCTAACCTAACCTAACCTAACCTAATCTAACCTAACCTAACCTAACCTAACCTAACCTAACCTAACCTAACCTAACCTAACCTAACCTAACCTAACCTAACCTAACCTAACCTAACCTAACCTAACCTAACCTAACCTAACCTAACCTAACCTAACCTAACCTAACCTAACCTAACCTAACCTAACCTAACCTAACCTAACCTAACCTAACCTAACCTAACCTAACCTAACCTAACCTAACCTAACCTAACCTAACCTAACCTAACCTAACCTAACCTAACCTAACCTAACCTAACCTAACCTAACCTAACCTAACCTAACCTAACCTAACCTAACCTAACCTAACCTAACCTAACCTAACCTAACCTAACCTAACCTAACCTAACCTAACCTAACCTAACCTAACCTAACCTAACCTAACCTAACCTAACCTAACCTAACCTAACCTAACCTAACCTAACCTAACCTAACCTAACCTAACCTAACCTAACCTAACCTAACCTAACCTAACCTAACCTAACCTAACCTAACCTAACCTAACCTAACCTAACCTAACCTAACCTAACCTAACCTAACCTAACCTAACCTAACCTAACCTAACCTAACCTAACCTAACCTAACCTAACCTAACCTAACCTAACCTAACCTAACCTAACCTAACCTAACCTAACCTAACCTAACCTAACCTAACCTAACCTAACCTAACCTAACCTAACCTAACCTAACCTAACCTAACCTAACCTAACCTAACCTAACCTAACCTAACCTAACCTAACCTAACCTAACCTAACCTAACCTAACCTAACCTAACCTAACCTAACCTAACCTAACCTAACCTAACCTAACCTAACCTAATCTAACCTAACCTAACCTAACCTAACCTAACCTAACCTAACCTAACCTAACCTAACCTAACCTAACCTAACCTAACCTAACCTAACCTAACCTAACCTAACCTAACCTAACCTAACCTAACCTAACCTAACCTAACCTAACCTAACCTAACCTAACCTAACCTAACCTAACCTAACCTAACCTAACCTAACCTAACCTAACCTAACCTAACCTAACCTAACCTAACCTAACCTAACCTAACCTAACCTAACCTAACCTAACCTAACCTAACCTAACCTAACCTAACCTAACCTAACCTAACCTAACCTAACCTAACCTAACCTAACCTAACCTAACCTAACCTAACCTAACCTAACCTAACCTAACCTAACCTAACCTAACCTAACCTAACCTAACCTAACCTAACCTAACCTAACCTAACCTAACCTAACCTAACCTAACCTAACCTAACCTAACCTAACCTAACCTAACCTAACCTAACCTAACCTAACCTAACCTAACCTAACCTAACCTAACCTAACCTAACCTAACCTAACCTAACCTAACCTAACCTAACCTAACCTAACCTAACCTAACCTAACCTAACCTAACCTAACCTAACCTAACCTAACCTAACCTAACCTAACCTAACCTAACCTAACCTAACCTAACCTAACCTAACCTAACCTAACCTAACCTAACCTAACCTAACCTAACCTAACCTAACCTAACCTAACCTAACCTAACCTAACCTAACCTAACCTAACCTAACCTAACCTAACCTAACCTAACCTAACCTAACCTAACCTAACCTAACCTAACCTAACCTAACCTAACCTAACCTAACCTAACCTAACCTAACCTAACCTAACCTAACCTAACCTAACCTAACCTAACCTAACCTAACCTAACCTAACCTAACCTAACCTAACCTAACCTAACCTAACCTAACCTAACCTAACCTAACCTAACCTAACCTAACCTAACCTAACCTAACCTAACCTAACCTAACCTAACCTAACCTAACCTAACCTAACCTAACCTAACCTAACCTAACCTAACCTAACCTAACCTAACCTAACCTAACCTAACCTAACCTAACCTAACCTAACCTAACCTAACCTAACCTAACCTAACCTAACCTAACCTAACCTAACCTAACCTAACCTAACCTAACCTAACCTAACCTAACCTAACCTAACCTAACCTAACCTAACCTAACCTAACCTAACCTAACCTAACCTAACCTAACCTAACCTAACCTAACCTAACCTAACCTAACCTAACCTAACCTAACCTAACCTAACCTAACCTAACCTAACCTAACCTAACCTAACCTAACCTAGCCTAACCTAACCTAACCTAACCTAACCTAACCTAACCTAACCTAACCTAACCTAACCTAACCTAACCTAACCTAACCTAACCTAACCTAACCTAACCTAACCTAACCTAACCTAACCTAACCTAACCTAACCTAACCTAACCTAACCTAACCTAACCTAACCTAACCTAACCTAACCTAACCTAACCTAACCTAACCTAACCTAACCTAACCTAACCTAACCTAACCTAACCTAACCTAACCTAACCTAACCTAACCTAACCTAACCTAACCTAACCTAACCTAACCTAACCTAACCTAACCTAACCTAACCTAACCTAACCTAACCTAACCTAACCTAACCTAACCTAACCTAACCTAACCTAACCTAACCTAACCTAACCTAACCTAACCTAACCTAACCTAACCTAACCTAACCTAACCTAACCTAACCTAACCTAACCTAACCTAACCTAACCTAACCTAACCTAACCTAACCTAACCTAACCTAACCTAACCTAACCTAACCTAACCTAACCTAACCTAACCTAACCTAACCTAACCTAACCTAACCTAACCTAACCTAACCTAACCTAACCTAACCTAACCTAACCTAACCTAACCTAACCTAACCTAACCTAACCTAACCTAACCTAACCTAACCTAACCTAACCTAACCTAACCTAACCTAACCTAACCTAACCTAACCTAACCTAACCTAACCTAACCTAACCTAACCTAACCTAACCTAACCTAACCTAACCTAACCTAATCTAACCTAACCTAACCTAACCTAACCTAACCTAACCTAACCTAACCTAACCTAACCTAACCTAACCTAACCTAACCTAACCTAACCTAACCTAACCTAACCTAACCTAACCTAACCTAACCTAACCTAACCTAACCTAACCTAACCTAACCTAACCTAACCTAACCTAACCTAACCTAACCTAACCTAACCTAACCTAACCTAACCTAACCTAACCTAACCTAACCTAACCTAACCTAACCTAACCTAACCTAACCTAACCTAACCTAACCTAACCTAACCTAACCTAACCTAACCTAACCTAACCTAACCTAACCTAACCTAACCTAACCTAACCTAACCTAACCTAACCTAACCTAACCTAACCTAACCTAACCTAACCTAACCTAACCTAACCTAACCTAACCTAACCTAACCTAACCTAACCTAACCTAACCTAACCTAACCTAACCTAGCCTAACCTAACCTAACCTAACCTAACCTAACCTAACCTAACCTAACCTAACCTAACCTAACCTAACCTAACCTAACCTAACCTAACCTAACCTAACCTAACCTAACCTAACCTAACCTAACCTAACCTAACCTAACCTAACCTAACCTAACCTAACCTAACCTAACCTAACCTAACCTAACCTAACCTAACCTAACCTAACCTAACCTAACCTAACCTAACCTAACCTAACCTAACCTAACCTAACCTAACCTAACCTAACCTAACCTAACCTAACCTAACCTAACCTAACCTAACCTAACCTAACCTAACCTAACCTAACCTAACCTAACCTAACCTAACCTAACCTAACCTAACCTAACCTAACCTAACCTAACCTAACCTAACCTAACCTAACCTAACCTAACCTAACCTAACCTAACCTAACCTAACCTAACCTAACCTAACCTAACCTAACCTAACCTAACCTAACCTAACCTAACCTAACCTAACCTAACCTAACCTAACCTAACCTAACCTAACCTAACCTAACCTAACCTAACCTAACCTAACCTAACCTAACCTAACCTAACCTAACCTAACCTAACCTAACCTAACCTAACCTAACCTAACCTAACCTAACCTAACCTAACCTAACCTAACCTAACCTAACCTAACCTAACCTAACCTAACCTAACCTAACCTAACCTAACCTAACCTAACCTAACCTAACCTAACCTAACCTAACCTAACCTAACCTAACCTAACCTAACCTAACCTAACCTAACCTAACCTAACCTAACCTAACCTAACCTAACCTAACCTAACCTAACCTAACCTAACCTAACCTAACCTAACCTAACCTAACCTAACCTAACCTAACCTAACCTAACCTAACCTAACCTAACCTAACCTAACCTAACCTAACCTAACCTAACCTAACCTAACCTAACCTAACCTAACCTAACCTAACCTAACCTAACCTAACCTAACCTAACCTAACCTAACCTAACCTAACCTAACCTAACCTAACCTAACCTAACCTAACCTAACCTAACCTAACCTAACCTAACCTAACCTAACCTAACCTAACCTAACCTAACCTAACCTAACCTAACCTAACCTAACCTAACCTAACCTAACCTAACCTAACCTAACCTAACCTAACCTAACCTAACCTAACCTAACCTAACCTAACCTAACCTAACCTAACCTAACCTAACCTAACCTAACCTAACCTAACCTAACCTAACCTAACCTAACCTAACCTAACCTAACCTAACCTAACCTAACCTAACCTAACCTAACCTAACCTAACCTAACCTAACCTAACCTAACCTAACCTAACCTAACCTAACCTAACCTAACCTAACCTAACCTAACCTAACCTAACCTAACCTAACCTAACCTAACCTAACCTAACCTAACCTAACCTAACCTAACCTAACCTAACCTAACCTAACCTAACCTAACCTAACCTAACCTAACCTAACCTAACCTAACCTAACCTAACCTAACCTAACCTAACCTAACCTAACCTAACCTAACCTAACCTAACCTAACCTAACCTAACCTAACCTAACCTAACCTAACCTAACCTAACCTAACCTAACCTAACCTAACCTAACCTAACCTAACCTAACCTAACCTAACCTAACCTAACCTAACCTAACCTAACCTAACCTAACCTAACCTAACCTAACCTAACCTAACCTAACCTAACCTAACCTAACCTAACCTAACCTAACCTAACCTAACCTAACCTAACCTAACCTAACCTAACCTAACCTAACCTAACCTAACCTAACCTAACCTAACCTAACCTAACCTAACCTAACCTAACCTAACCTAACCTAACCTAACCTAACCTAACCTAACCTAACCTAACCTAACCTAACCTAACCTAACCTAACCTAACCTAACCTAACCTAACCTAACCTAACCTAACCTAACCTAACCTAACCTAACCTAACCTAACCTAACCTAACCTAACCTAACCTAACCTAACCTAACCTAACCTAACCTAACCTAACCTAACCTAACCTAACCTAACCTAACCTAACCTAACCTAACCTAACCTAACCTAACCTAACCTAACCTAACCTAACCTAACCTAACCTAACCTAACCTAACCTAACCTAACCTAACCTAACCTAACCTAACCTAACCTAACCTAACCTAACCTAACCTAACCTAACCTAACCTAACCTAACCTAACCTAACCTAACCTAACCTAACCTAACCTAACCTAACCTAACCTAACCTAACCTAACCTAACCTAACCTAACCTAACCTAACCTAACCTAACCTAACCTAACCTAACCTAACCTAACCTAACCTAACCTAACCTAACCTAACCTAACCTAACCTAACCTAACCTAACCTAACCTAACCTAACCTAACCTAACCTAACCTAACCTAACCTAACCTAACCTAACCTAACCTAACCTAACCTAACCTAACCTAACCTAACCTAACCTAACCTAACCTAACCTAACCTAACCTAACCTAACCTAACCTAACCTAACCTAACCTAACCTAACCTAACCTAACCTAACCTAACCTAACCTAACCTAACCTAACCTAACCTAACCTAACCTAACCTAACCTAACCTAACCTAACCTAACCTAACCTAACCTAACCTAACCTAACCTAACCTAACCTAACCTAACCTAACCTAACCTAACCTAACCTAACCTAACCTAACCTAACCTAACCTAACCTAACCTAACCTAACCTAACCTAACCTAACCTAACCTAACCTAACCTAACCTAACCTAACCTAACCTAACCTAACCTAACCTAACCTAACCTAACCTAACCTAATCTAACCTAACCTAACCTAACCTAACCTAACCTAACCTAACCTAACCTAACCTAACCTAACCTAACCTAACCTAACCTAACCTAACCTAACCTAACCTAACCTAACCTAACCTAACCTAACCTAACCTAACCTAACCTAACCTAACCTAACCTAACCTAACCTAACCTAACCTAACCTAACCTAACCTAACCTAACCTAACCTAACCTAACCTAACCTAACCTAACCTAACCTAACCTAACCTAACCTAACCTAACCTAACCTAACCTAACCTAACCTAACCTAACCTAACCTAACCTAACCTAACCTAACCTAACCTAACCTAACCTAACCTAACCTAACCTAGCCTAACCTAACCTAACCTAACCTAACCTAACCTAACCTAACCTAACCTAACCTAACCTAACCTAACCTAACCTAACCTAACCTAACCTAACCTAACCTAACCTAACCTAACCTAACCTAACCTAACCTAACCTAACCTAACCTAACCTAACCTAACCTAACCTAACCTAACCTAACCTAACCTAACCTAACCTAACCTAACCTAACCTAACCTAACCTAACCTAACCTAACCTAACCTAACCTAACCTAACCTAACCTAACCTAACCTAACCTAACCTAACCTAACCTAACCTAACCTAACCTAACCTAACCTAACCTAACCTAACCTAACCTAACCTAACCTAACCTAACCTAACCTAACCTAACCTAACCTAACCTAACCTAACCTAACCTAACCTAACCTAACCTAACCTAACCTAACCTAACCTAACCTAACCTAACCTAACCTAACCTAACCTAACCTAACCTAACCTAACCTAACCTAACCTAACCTAACCTAACCTAACCTAACCTAACCTAACCTAACCTAACCTAACCTAACCTAACCTAACCTAACCTAACCTAACCTAACCTAACCTAACCTAACCTAACCTAACCTAACCTAGCCTAACCTAACCTAACCTAACCTAACCTAACCTAACCTAACCTAACCTAACCTAACCTAACCTAACCTAACCTAACCTAACCTAACCTAACCTAACCTAACCTAACCTAACCTAACCTAACCTAACCTAACCTAACCTAACCTAACCTAACCTAACCTAACCTAACCTAACCTAACCTAACCTAACCTAACCTAACCTAACCTAACCTAACCTAACCTAACCTAACCTAACCTAACCTAACCTAACCTAACCTAACCTAACCTAACCTAACCTAACCTAACCTAACCTACCTAACCTAACCTAACCTAACCTAACCTAACCTAACCTAACCTAACCTAACCTAACCTAACCTAACCTAACCTAACCTAACCTAACCTAACCTAACCTAACCTAACCTAACCTAACCTAACCTAACCTAACCTAACCTAACCTAACCTAACCTAACCTAACCTAACCTAACCTAACCTAACCTAACCTAACCTAACCTAACCTAACCTAACCTAACCTAACCTAACCTAACCTAACCTAACCTAACCTAACCTAACCTAACCTAACCTAACCTAACCTAACCTAACCTAACCTAACCTAACCTAACCTAACCTAACCTAACCTAACCTAACCTAACCTAACCTAACCTAACCTAACCTAACCTAACCTAACCTAACCTAACCTAACCTAACCTAACCTAACCTAACCTAACCTAACCTAACCTAACCTAACCTAACCTAACCTAACCTAACCTAACCTAACCTAACCTAACCTAACCTAACCTAACCTAACCTAACCTAACCTAACCTAACCTAACCTAACCTAACCTAACCTAACCTAACCTAACCTATCCTAACCTAACCTAACCTAACCTAACCTAACCTAACCTAACCTAACCTAACCTAACCTAACCTAACCTAACCTAACCTAACCTAACCTAACCTAACCTAACCTAACCTAACCTAACCTAACCTAACCTAACCTAACCTAACCTAACCTAACCTAACCTAACCTAACCTAACCTAACCTAACCTAACCTAACCTAACCTAACCTAACCTAACCTAACCTAACCTAACCTAACCTAACCTAACCTAACCTAACCTAACCTAACCTAACCTAACCTAACCTAACCTAACCTAACCTAACCTAATCTAACCTAACCTAACCTAACCTAACCTAACCTAACCTAACCTAACCTAACCTAACCTAACCTAACCTAACCTAACCTAACCTAACCTAACCTAACCTAACCTAACCTAACCTAACCTAACCTAACCTAACCTAACCTAACCTAACCTAACCTAACCTAACCTAACCTAACCTAACCTAACCTAACCTAACCTAACCTAACCTAACCTAACCTAACCTAACCTAACCTAACCTAACCTAACCTAACCTAACCTAACCTAACCTAACCTAACCTAACCTAACCTAACCTAACCTAACCTAACCTAACCTAACCTAACCTAACGTAACCTAACCTAACCTAACCTAACCTAACCTAACCTAACCTAACCTAACCTAACCTAACCTAACCTAACCTAACCTAACCTAACCTAACCTAACCTAACCTAACCTAACCTAACCTAACCTAACCTAACCTAACCTAACCTAACCTAACCTAACCTAACCTAACCTAACCTAACCTAACCTAACCTAACCTAACCTAACCTAACCTAACCTAACCTAACCTAACCTAACCTAACCTAACCTAACCTAACCTAACCTAACCTAACCTAACCTAACCTAACCTAACCTAACCTAACCTAACCTAACCTAACCTAACCTAACCTAACCTAACCTAACCTAACCTAACCTAACCTAACCTAACCTAACCTAACCTAACCTAACCTAACCTAACCTAACCTAACCTAACCTAACCTAACCTAACCTAACCTAACCTAACCTAACCTAACCTAACACCTAACCTAACCTAACCTAACCTAACCTAACCTAACCTAACCTAACCTAACCTAACCTAACCTAACCTAACCTAACCTAACCTAACCTAACCTAACCTAACCTAACCTAACCTAACCTAACCTAACCTAACCTAACCTAACCTAACCTAACCTAACCTAACCTAACCTAACCTAACCTAACCTAACCTAACCTAACCTAACCTAACCTAACCTAACCTAACCTAACCTAACCTAACCTAACCTAACCTAACCTAACCTAACCTAACCTAACCTAACCTAACCTAACCTAACCTAACCTAACCTAACCTAACCTAACCTAACCTAACCTAACCTAACCTAACCTAACCTAACCTAACCTAACCTAACCTAACCTAACCTAACCTAACCTAACCTAACCTAACCTAACCTAACCTAACCTAACCTAACCTAACCTAACCTAACCTAACCTAACCTAACCTAACCTAACCTAACCTAACCTAACTAACCTAACCTAACCTAACCTAACCTAACCTAACCTAACCTAACCTAACCTAACCTAACCTAACCTAACCTAACCTAACCTAACCTAACCTAACCTAACCTAACCTAACCTAACCTAACCTAACCTAACCTAACCTAACCTAACCTAACCTAACCTAACCTAACCTAACCTAACCTAACCTAACCTAACCTAACCTAACCTAACCTAACCTAACCTAACCTAACCTAACCTAACCTAACCTAACCTAACCTAACCTAACCTAACCTAACCTAACCTAACCTAACCTAACCTAACCTAACCTAACCTAACCTAACCTAACCTAACCTAACCTAACCTAACCTAACCTAACCTAACCTAACCTAACCTAACCTAACCTAACCTAACCTAACCTAACCTAACCTAACCTAACCTAACCTAACCTAACCTAACCTAACCTAACCTAACCTAACCTAACCTAACCTAACCTAACCTAACCTAACCTAACCTAACCTAACCTAACCTAACCTAACCTAACCTAACCTAACCTAACCTAACCTAACCTAACCTAACCTAACCTAACCTAACCTAACCTAACCTAACCTAACCTAACCTAACCTAACCTAACCTAACCTAACCTAACCTAACCTAACCTAACCTAACCTAACCTAACCTAACCTAACCTAACCTAACCTAACCTAACCTAACCTAACCTAACCTAACCTAACCTAACCTAACCTAACCTAACCTAACCTAACCTAACCTAACCTAACCTAACCTAACCTAACCTAACCTAACCTAACCTAACCTAACCTAACCTAACCTAACCTAACCTAACCTAACCTAACCTAACCTAACCTAACCTAACCTAACCTAACCTAACCTAACCTAACCTAACCTAACCTAACCTAACCTAACCTAACCTAACCTAACCTAACCTAACCTAACCTAACCTAACCTAACCTAACCTAACCTAACCTAACCTAATCTAACCTAACCTAACCTAACCTAACCTAACCTAACCTAACCTAACCTAACCTAACCTAACCTAACCTAACCTAACCTAACCTAACCTAACCTAACCTAACCTAACCTAACCTAACCTAACCTAACCTAACCTAACCTAACCTAACCTAACCTAACCTAACCTAACCTAACCTAACCTAACCTAACCTAACCTAACCTAACCTAACCTAACCTAACCTAACCTAACCTAACCTAACCTACACTCATCCCAACATAACGCAACGTAACAACCATTCTTGATATAAATAAATATATATATTTATATTTATATAAATTGGTTGTTTCGTTATGTTACGTTTGTGTGACGTCAATATGCATGTGCGTTTTTTGTGCGTTTCATCTGCGTTTTGTCTGCGTTTATGTGCGTTTTATCCCCTCTTATGCACTTCTGCTATGCTGCTCTTTTTTTTATATTCTATCTATCGGGGCTCTTGAGAATAAGATTCAAAATTCAATGCAAAATACATGCCTCGCTGCTTATGCCACCTATGCCCCCCCTTTTTTATTATATTCTATCTATTCGGGCTCTTGAGAATAAGACACAAAATGCAATGTTCGATTCGTTTATTTCACCATGTACCATATACCACCACCCAAATACAAGTTCGATTATATTTGACAATTATACCGTAACCAACACTTCTCCCACACATGGGGAGATATATTAACGAAATAAGGACACTTTTCGCGTATCTGAAAAGTGATTGTTCGTTCGTTCACCGCCTCGTCTGCCATCGGTGCGTTGCAGTACATCGCTATGTTGTAATTGCTACACGTGTACAACACGCAATCCTTCACGTCACACCGATCCTTGTATTTGACGTCCGTCGACATCGGCAATCCAGACGCCAGCAGCTTCCACTGTTCCAATTGGTTCTCCGTCAGCTTACACTCGTCCATGAAACACGCGTTCGTGTGTATCAGGCCGCTAAAGTTGAAGCTCGAATTCGGAATCAGTCCCGTCAATCTGCAATAATTAAAATGACATTCCACCAGAGACGACATGATCATCGTCTTTCCGGTGCTCGGTGGGCCCACGAAGAACAAATTGTTCCTCTTTTTCGTCCGTCTTGTGAAATGTTCAAATGTGTATATAAAGAATTTCTCCACGTTAATTTTGTTTCTCTCCAAAATGTCGATCAATTTCAATCGACATTCTTCCTGATATTCCTCATTCATCAAGTGTTTATTGTTTATTTCAAACTTTAGCTTGGCCCTTTCGAACCGTTGTTTTACTGATTCTTGAAATACCAAAATTCTTGCGATCCCGATGTACGTTCTGATTTTCTCAGCGTATTGTTTTGTACAAATGAAGTTAATCCCTTCATTTGATTTAGCAAATATTCCCATTGCCTCACTCTCCGTGAAAGCACCGTGTTTGCAAAGAACGATAATAATATTTGAGTTTCTACTATTATCGCAGTCAATTTCTCCGCCGTTATACCCATTGTCGCCAGAGATACCGGTTTTCCGTCCACCCAAAATTTTCCTTGTTTCGTCGCATACTTCATGTCGATTCCCGCCATTGGATCCCGAAGCGTTATCGTCATTGGTTTGAATAATTGCATCCACCATTCTGTCGTTCCTTTTTTCAAATGACTCGATTTCATCGTTAAATATTGAATTTCGCCTTTCGGCACAATCAATTTGGTATGTCGCTTTTTGCCAGATATCGTCGCCGTCCAATCCACATTTATGTTCGGCGCACTGAGCAATTTTAAAATGTTTTTCGGTGAGAATATCTTGTAACACTTGACGACCATCGCCACAATAAAGATACTGGCGTATACAAGTGAGACACCCAACTGACCTATTTTTGTACTGTCCCGTTCGAATAAGCTTTCCCAGTCTGCTGTTAAATCCCCACTGTCTATTGTTACTGACGTATATAACGTGCCAGTGTCGTCGTCGTGTTCCGTAATGAACAACGACGAGTTTAAAAGGTCCCGTATAAACATTTCTAATTGCGTCGTCATCTTCGGTGATAAACGTGCCGACTGCCGATATTCTTCCCATGCTTCCATCACCATTTTCAACAAAGTCGTAACTTCCTCTTCCGAAGGAGTATCTTCTTGTTCGTCCATTTCTCCATCTGACGCTTGATTTTCCGCCGCCATCCGCAGCGTCGATAGTCCCATTTGATCCAGCGCACAGTTCTTGTACATCTTCGTTCGAAACTCCTCCCAGTCCATTGTCGACTGTGTCTCTTCCTTCTTCTCTGATTTGCCTTTCTTCATTGCCGGTGTTGCGATAACAGACGCACGTTTCATTCTCACCTTTTCGATGTACGATCGGATACGGCTTCAGACTTTTGTTTATTTCTGCTTCGATGTCAACGGACGTTACGATGTGGTATATGTACATGACTGATACAATGTTGTGTTAGTTCCTCAATTTATACCAATCCTGTGCCCTTGTAATTAACCTCGCCTCACCTTAGAATATTAATTAAGGACATTATGCAAATGAAATTACCTCATTAAAATATAATTATATTTTTATTGCTCATTATAAATTTAATTACCTCATTATTCATTTTTATTTCCTCATTATATTTTTATTGCCCATTATTCATTTTTATTGCACATTATTCATATTAATGTTGTCATTATTCATTTTTAATGTTCTCATTATATTTTAATATGGTATATAATATATTTTAACTGCGTCGTAATTAATTGTAATCATATGCAATATTTTCCTTTATATACTCGGTATGGGTGATTTTCGGTTATATTGTTTTGAAGTCATGTCTGAACATGTTCATTTGGACGATGAGTCATCATCTGACTCTGAAGTTTATTCTCCGATTGTCCTCGAGCGACCTCTACCCGACGGCCCGATGTTTGATAACCTTCACGACAATGCTCGTTTCGGCATGAATAATTCCAGTGTTTTCTTGGAATTTCATGAATTTGAAGAGTTCTCCCGGATGGTGCAATTCTACAGTGATATCCAAAGAGATGATATGGGTTTCGTTCAATTGATTGTAAGTTCTTACGTTCCTTACAATTGTTCTCGAGTGTTTTGTTTACAATGTGTCACTTCAATTTGTAGAAAATTTAAAAGTGTTTTATATAATGATTATGTTGCTTTCATGGAAGATTGTTATTTACCTAAATATTTTTGTTACCTGTGTTCTACTCGATTGTATTGTGTTTCTTTTGAATAAAACATTGATTTAAATTGTATTTTTTATTTTTACAAACCATGTCTATCGAAATTATAACTGTCCATTATTTGATTATATATAGCTATAATATCTTTTCTCGACATTCCTTGTAGGGTGTCATTTAAATTTCGCCATATGCTATCCTCGTCGTCTCCATTTATGTCTATAACTTCTTCTGTGTTCTTCGGTAGTTTATCTACGTGTATTACCGCTTCCGCACTGTATATGTTGGTGTTGGGCCCCAGCGTCACTACTATTCTGAAGTGCATTCTTCTGTATGTGATTCCCAACCATCGGTAGTTTCTAATGGGTGTTGTTGGTTTAGGAGAATCGGGTTTCTGTGTCGGTTTTTGTGGTGGTTTTGGTGTGGTTTTAGGTGCTGCTGGTTGCGGTTCCGGTGTTGTTGGTCGTATTTCGTCTATTATTATTGGTGCCGGAGTCGTCGCCGTGTGTAATACCGCTCGTACATGCGTCGGATTTTTCTCGTCATAGTATCCTCCTTCTGGTATGCCCAAATTTAAAAATTTACCTCTCATTAAGATGCGTTTCCCGACTGTTTGTTGGGCTTGCGTTATCGCTTTCTTTCTCGTTTCTTCATTTTGTTTGGCTATTTTTAATTTCCCTTCGTCTGTCATGTCCGACGTGATTTTTTTCTGTCCTGGTATTTTTTCCGCTCTCACGAACAGAGTCGGTATACCGCCGATAACTGCGTATTCTCCGTCGTCGTACCAGTTTTTTTGTTTTGGTCTTTTTCCCGACGGTCCGGGTTCTGGAGATTTTGGTCTTTTCTGTTGTCTAGGTTGCGGTTGCGGTTGCGGTTGCGGTGAAGGTTGCGGTTGCGGTTGCGGTGAAGGTTGCGGTTGCGGTTCTGGTTGTGATTGTGGTTGCGGTTGCGGTTGTGATTGTGGTTGCGGTTGTGGATGCTCTGGTCTTTTATCTACTGTCGTCGCTGTGCTTCCTTTACTGTAAATAATTATTTTATTAATTTTTATACGTTTAAAAATTGTATTTTATAATATAAATAACATTACCTACTCCACTGCCGGATGACCGCCGACCGTGTATTTCGAATTCCATTTGTATTTATCGATCGATAGGCCGGCGTATAGAGTGTTCGGCTGAGGATTATCGTATTTGCCCATTAATAGATTTGTTCCGTGAGAAGTGCACTCCAATTGTATGTAAGTTTCTACCATGATGTTCAATATGGCGTCTTCCAACGATCCGTCTTTGTTCAGTAACGGGATTATTCCCACACCGATGCTTCCCACGAAGTCTTTCGGTGCGTTCGAGTACAGGCCTCCTATTGTCAGATTGTCAATCGTGGCTTCTTCGTATTTTTTCGTTTTGTGTTTAACGTATGTTACATCTTTTATATTGGCGTTGTTCGTGTTCAGCAGATTTGATTTGGTCGTGTTTCTTATGATGACTTCCCCTTCGAATCCGTCGTTGGCCGAGTGGAATGTTCCTTCTGTCACTGTGTACTCTTTTTCGTATATCGGACCTATAGAGTTTGTCGCGTTGAATAATAGCGTCGCTTCCATGATCAACGGTGGCAGATGGAATTTTTTATTTATTTCATTCAATTTAAAGTGGTACACGATCTTGTTGTCCATGATTTTTGCTTGCGCTGTGCTGTGATCCGGGTCTTGTCCCGTTCCTTCCGACAATTTTTCTAATGTATTTCCGTACAATGATTTCGCTGTTATGGATTTTCCCATTTGCACCGGCGCCATCTTTTCCATGTTCTCCCATATTCCTATCGTCGTTTGAGAGTTTGCGTTTGCGTAGTTTACCGCACTCGTCGCTGTCAGGAACGGTGTTCTGTTTCCCAAATTTGTAATTTTGATTCCCACTTTCTTAACTTTTGCTGTGTGGAATACCTTCGTCATGTCGTCGTATTCTTTTTCCGTCAGATAGAAGAATATGCATTGCCATGGTAGACTGTGAATGTATGTATTGTACGATACTTCTTCTTTTGATTTCGTATAATCTGCCTTTGTCGATGTAATTGCGAATGTGAATTTTTTTCTGAATTCAAAATGATGCACGTTTTTGTCGTTCTGCACTCCACTTCCGATGACCGAATTGGTGTTGCTCGGAATCTCCATTCTTCCGTCTTCGTCTTGTTCACGCAGCGTCGGATATATCACTCCCACGTATTTTTCTAATATTCTCTTTGTTCCGATTCCTCCGATTGCCAGCCACTTTACCACTCCGTCGTATGTGCTGTCCGGCGAATAATTCGATACTTCGTGTATGAACTCTTCGTCCGCTTCGTGAATCGACTCTTCGAATTTTTTTCTGTTTTTTGTCTTGCGGAAATATTCAGTTATCTTGTGATATTGTTCGTCGTGCTTCTTGGCCGCCGCGTCCAACTGATTCACTGGTGGTCCACGATTGAGACTATTTCCCGGTCCGAGATATCTATATCCCGGTAATACGTATCCCGACTGATCTTGCTCCGTCGGCGGTTGAGCCATGAATGCGCTCTCTGTCCGTCGTTACGCCTTATATACCTTCTCTCCGCGCAAGCCTTCACCGCCTCTTGGGTTGTAGGGTTGGGCGGGCTGGTCGGTCGGTTGGGTGTGATTCATCATGACGCAAGTGCTGTCATGTGTGACGACCGTGAGAATTCATGTGTGACGAAGGTGACCGTACTCATCAGTGTGTGACGAAGGTCACCGTGAGAAAGGTCATACACTCTATGACTCACAGTGAGTCAGTATGATTCATCAGTGAGTCAGTAGTAGTAGTAGATGACGTAGTAACCTAACCTAACCTAACCTAACCTAACCTAACCTAACCTAACCTAACCTAACCTAACCTAACCTAACCTAACCTAACCTAACCTAACCTAACCTAACCTAACCTAACCTAACCTAACCTAACCTAACCTAACCTAACCTAACCTAACCTAACCTAACCTAACCTAACCTAACCTAACCTAACCTAACCTAACCTAACCTAACCTAACCTAACCTAACCTAACCTAACCTAACCTAACCTAACCTAACCTAACCTAACCTAACCTAACCTAACCTAACCTAACCTAACCTAACCTAACCTAACCTAACCTAACCTAACGTAACCTAACCTAACCTAACCTAACCTAACCTAACCTAACCTAACCTAACCTAACCTAACCTAACCTAACCTAACCTAACCTAACCTAACCTAACCTAACCTAACCTAACCTAACCTAACCTAACCTAACCTAACCTAACCTAACCTAACCTAACCTAACCTAACCTAACCTAACCTAACCTAACCTAACCTAACCTAACCTAACCTAACCTAACCTAACCTAACCTAACCTAACCTAACCTAACCTAACCTAACCTAACCTAACCTAACCTAACCTAACCTAACCTAACCTAACCTAACCTAACCTAACCTAACCTAACCTAACCTAACCTAACCTAACCTAACCTAACCTAACCTAACCTAACCTAACCTGACCTAACCTAACCTAACCTAACCTAACCTAACCTAACCTAACCTAACCTAACCTAACCTAACCTAACCTAACCTAACCTAACCTAACCTAACCTAACCTAACCTAACCTAACCTAACCTAACCTAACCTAACCTAACCTAACCTAACCTATCCTAACCTAACCTAACCTAACCTAACCTAACCTAACCTAACCTAACCTAACCTAACCTAACCTAACCTAACCTAACCTAACCTAACCTAACCTAACCTAACCTAACCTAACCTAACCTAACCTAACCTAACCTAACCTAACCTAACCTAACCTAACCTAACCTAACCTAACCTAACCTAACCTAACCTAACCTAACCTAACCTAACCTAACCTAACCTAACCTAACCTAACCTAACCTAACCTAACCTAACCTAACCTAACCTAACCTAACCTAACCTAACCTAACCTAACCTAACCTAACCTAACCTAACCTAACCTAACCTAACCTAACCTAACTAACCTAACCTAACCTAACCTAACCTAACCTAACCTAACCTAACCTAACCTAACCTAACCTAACCTAACCTAACCTAACCTAACCTAACCTAACCTAACCTAACCTAACCTAACCTAACCTAACCTAACCTAACCTAACCTAACCTAACCTAACCTAACCTAACCTAACCTAACCTAACCTAACCTAACCTAACCTAACCTAACCTAACCTAACCTAACCTAACCTAACCTAACCTAACCTAACCTAACCTAACCTAACCTAACCTAACCTAACCTAACCTAACCTAACCTAACCTAACCTAACCTAACCTAACCTAACCTAACCTAACCTAACCTAACCTAACCTAACCTAACCTAACCTAACCTAACCTAACCTAACCTAACCTAACCTAACCTAACCTAACCTAACCTAACCTAACCTAACCTAACCTAACCTAACCTAACCTAACCTAACCTAACCTAACCTAA
Organism: Aricia agestis; assembly: GCF_905147365.1. Taxonomy (NCBI): domain Eukaryota; kingdom Metazoa; phylum Arthropoda; class Insecta; order Lepidoptera; family Lycaenidae; genus Aricia; species Aricia agestis. Next base: position 14,642,063 of record NC_056423.1, on the reverse strand, counting down.
CCTAACCTAACCTAACCTAACCTAACCTAACCTAACCTAACCTAACCTAACCTAACCTAACCTAACCTAACCTAACCTAACCTAACCTAACCTAACCTAACCTAACCTAACCTAACCTAACCTAACCTAACCTAACCTAACCTAACCTAACCTAACCTAACCTAACCTAACCTAACCTAACCTAACCTAACCTAACCTAACCTAACCTAACCTAACCTAACCTAACCTAACCTAACCTAACCTAACCTAACCTAACCTAACCTAACCTAACCTAACCTAACCTAACCTAACCTAACCTAACCTAACCTAACCTAACCTAACCTAACCTAACCTAACCTAACCTAACCTAACCTAACCTAACCTAACCTAACCTAACCTAACCTAACCTAACCTAACCTAACCTAACCTAACCTAACCTAACCTAACCTAACCTAACCTAACCTAACCTAACCTAACCTAACCTAACCTAACCTAACCTAACCTAACCTAACCTAACCTAACCTAACCTAACCTAACCTAACCTAACCTAACCTAACCTAACCTAACCTAACCTAACCTAACCTAACCTAACCTAACCTAACCTAACCTAACCTAACCTAACCTAACCTAACCTAACCTAACCTAACCTAACCTAACCTAACCTAACCTAACCTAACCTAACCTAACCTAACCTAACCTAACCTAACCTAACCTAACCTAACCTAACCTAACCTAACCTAACCTAACCTAACCTAACCTAACCTAACCTAACCTAACCTAACCTACCTAACCTAACCTAACCTAACCTAACCTAACCTAACCTAACCTAACCTAACCTAACCTAACCTAACCTAACCTAACCTAACCTAACCTAACCTAACCTAACCTAACCTAACCTAACCTAACCTAACCTAACCTAACCTAACCTAACCTAACCTAACCTAACCTAACCTAACCTAACCTAACCTAACCTAACCTAACCTAACCTAACCTAACCTAACCTAACCTAACCTAACCTAACCTAACCTAACCTAACCTAACCTAACCTAACCTAACCTAACCTAACCTAACCTAACCTAACCTAACCTAACCTAACCTAACCTAACCTAACCTAACCTAACCTAACCTAACCTAACCTAACCTAACCTAACCTAACCTAACCTAACCTAACCTAACCTAACCTAACCTAACCTAACCTAACCTAACCTAACCTAACCTAACCTAACCTAACCTAACCTAACCTAACCTAACCTAACCTAACCTAACCTAACCTAACCTAACCTAACCTAACCTAACCTAACCTAACCTAACCTAACCTAACCTAACCTAACCTAACCTAACCTAACCTAACCTAACCTAACCTAACCTAACCTAACCTAACCTAACCTAACCTAACCTAACCTAACCTAACCTAACCTAACCTAACCTAACCTAACCTAACCTAACCTAACCTAACCTAACCTAACCTAACCTAACCTAACCTAACCTAACCTAACCTAACCTAACCTAACCTAACCTAACCTAACCTAACCTAACCTAACCTAACCTAACCTAACCTAACCTAACCTAACCTAACCTAACCTAACCTAACCTAACCTAACCTAACCTAACCTAACCTAACCTAACCTAACCTAACCTAACCTAACCTAACCTAACCTAACCTAACCTAACCTAACCTAACCTAACCTAACCTAACCTAACCTAACCTAACCTAACCTAACCTAACCTAACCTAACCTAACCTAACCTAACCTAACCTAACCTAACCTAACCTAACCTAACCTAACCTAACCTAACCTAACCTAACCTAACCTAACCTAACCTAACCTAACCTAACCTAACCTAACCTAACCTAACCTAACCTAACCTAACCTAACCTAACCTAACCTAACCTAACCTAACCTAACCTAACCTAACCTAACCTAACCTAACCTAACCTAACCTAACCTAACCTAACCTAACCTAACCTAACCTAACCTAACCTAACCTAACCTAACCTAACCTAACCTAACCTAACCTAACCTAACCTAACCTAACCTAACCTAACCTAACCTAACCTAACCTAACCTAACCTAACCTAACCTAACCTAACCTAACCTAACCTAACCTAACCTAACCTAACCTAACCTAACCTAACCTAACCTAACCTAACCTAACCTAACCTAACCTAACCTAACCTAACCTAACCTAACCTAACCTAACCTAACCTAACCTAACCTAACCTAACCTAACCTAACCTAACCTAACCTAACCTAACCTAACCTAACCTAACCTAACCTAACCTAACCTAACCTAACCTAACCTAACCTAACCTAACCTAACCTAACCTAACCTAACCTAACCTAACCTAACCTAACCTAACCTAACCTAACCTAACCTAACCTAACCTAACCTAACCTAACCTAACCTAACCTAACCTAACCTAACCTAACCTAACCTAACCTAACCTAACCTAACCTAACCTAACCTAACCTAACCTAACCTAACCTAACCTAACCTAACCTAACCTAACCTAACCTAACCTAACCTAACCTAACCTAACCTAACCTAACCTAACCTAACCTAACCTAACCTAACCTAACCTAACCTAACCTAACCTAACCTAACCTAACCTAACCTAACCTAACCTAACCTAACCTAACCTAACCTAACCTAACCTAACCTAACCTAACCTAACCTAACCTAACCTAACCTAACCTAACCTAACCTAACCTAACCTAACCTAACCTAACCTAACCTAACCTAACCTAACCTAACCTAACCTAACCTAACCTAACCTAACCTAACCTAACCTAACCTAACCTAACCTAACCTAACCTAACCTAACCTAACCTAACCTAACCTAACCTAACCTAACCTAACCTAACCTAACCTAACCTAACCTAACCTAACCTAACCTAACCTAACCTAACCTAACCTAACCTAACCTAACCTAACCTAACCTAACCTAACCTAACCTAACCTAACCTAACCTAACCTAACCTAACCTAACCTAACCTAACCTAACCTAACCTAACCTAACCTAACCTAACCTAACCTAACCTAACCTAACCTAACCTAACCTAACCTAACCTAACCTAACCTAACCTAACCTAACCTAACCTAACCTAACCTAACCTAACCTAACCTAACCTATCCTAACCTAACCTAACCTAACCTAACCTAACCTAACCTAACCTAACCTAACCTAACCTAACCTAACCTAACCTAACCTAACCTAACCTAACCTAACCTAACCTAACCTAACCTAACCTAACCTAACCTAACCTAACCTAACCTAACCTAACCTAACCTAACCTAACCTAACCTAACCTAACCTAACCTAACCTAACCTAACCTAACCTAACCTAACCTAACCTAACCTAACCTAACCTAACCTAACCTAACCTAACCTAACCTAACCTAACCTAACCTAACCTAACCTAACCTAACCTAACCTAACCTAACCTAACCTAACCTAACCTAACCTAACCTAACCTAACCTAACCTAACCTAACCTAACCTAACCTAACCTAACCTAACCTAACCTAACCTAACCTAACCTAACCTAACCTAACCTAACCTAACCTAACCTAACCTAACCTAACCTAACCTAACCTAACCTAACCTAACCTAACCTAACCTAACCTAACCTAACCTAACCTAACCTAACCTAACCTAACCTAACCTAACCTAACCTAACCTAACCTAACCTAACCTAACCTAACCTAACCTAACCTAACCTAACCTAACCTAACCTAACCTAACCTAACCTAACCTAACCTAACCTAACCTAACCTAACCTAACCTAACCTAACCTAACCTAACCTAACCTAACCTAACCTAACCTAACCTAACCTAACCTAACCTAACCTAACCTAACCTAACCTAACCTAACCTAACCTAACCTAACCTAACCTAACCTAACCTAACCTAACCTAACCTAACCTAACCTAACCTAACCTAACCTAACCTAACCTAACCTAACCTAACCTAACCTAACCTAACCTAACCTAACCTAACCTAACCTAACCTAACCTAACCTAACCTAACCTAACCTAACCTAACCTAACCTAACCTAACCTAACCTAACCTAACCTAACCTAACCTAACCTAACCTAACCTAACCTAACCTAACCTAACCTAACCTAACCTAACCTAACCTAACCTAACCTAACCTAACCTAACCTAACCTAACCTAACCTAACCTAACCTAACCTAACCTAACCTAACCTAACCTAACCTAACCTAACCTAACCTAACCTAACCTAACCTAACCTAACCTAACCTAACCTAACCTAACCTAACCTAACCTAACCTAACCTAACCTAACCTAACCTAACCTAACCTAACCTAACCTAACCTAACCTAACCTAACCTAACCTAACCTAACCTAACCTAACCTAACCTAACCTAACCTAACCTAACCTAACCTAACCTAACCTAACCTAACCTAACCTAACCTAACCTAACCTAACCTAACCTAACCTAACCTAACCTAACCTAACCTAACCTAACCTAACCTAACCTAACCTAACCTAACCTAACCTAACCTAACCTAACCTAACCTAACCTAACCTAACCTAACCTAACCTAACCTAACCTAACCTAACCTAACCTAACCTAACCTAACCTAACCTAACCTAACCTAACCTAACCTAACCTAACCTAACCTAACCTAACCTAACCTAACCTAACCTAACCTAACCTAACCTAACCTAACCTAACCTAACCTAACCTAACCTAACCTAACCTAACCTAACCTAACCTAACCTAACCTAACCTAACCTAACCTAACCTAACCTAACCTAACCTAACCTAACCTAACCTAACCTAACCTAACCTAACCTAACCTAACCTAACCTAACCTAACCTAACCTAACCTAACCTAACCTAACCTAACCTAACCTAACCTAACCTAACCTAACCTAACCTAACCTAACCTAACCTAACCTAACCTAACCTAACCTAACCTAACCTAACCTAACCTAACCTTTTTTTTTTTTTTTTTTTTTTTTCGGAGGGGGAAATGCATTACGCATACCACCCAGGCGCAGGGGGCGACCCGAGTGGTTATGTGGGACTCCCGCGGCTAATGAGACCACGGTATACCCACTAAAACCCCCCCCCCATCTTCCGCCACGCCGCATATTGACGGGGCCACAGGAACGATACACACATCTGTGACCCCGCCAGCGGCCCGAAGACTCCACGATGGGCGCACAACACGTGCGCCCTCCTCCTCGGCCCCCACCAAGGCTGTAGCAGACGCCCCCCGAGTCTGCTACTTGGAGGCCATGTGGCAGATCAGGTCTGTGGCTCTGCCACCGACCACACCTCGGCCGCAGAGGATAGGGCAAGCGGCGCACCGTAATACCTACTTGCCTCTTCCTCTGCGGCCCCACCAATGCCGTTCAAACGGAACGGCCCCGCCAGCTCGCAGGGGGGGTAGGGAAAGCGGCAACCTACCACAATGCCTCTCCCCCCCCGCGATCCGTCCTCGGCCGCAGAAGATAGGGCAAGCGGCGCACCGTAATACCTACTTGCCTCTTCCTCTGCGGCCCCACCTCGGTGCGCATCCGCAGCGGACTCCTCCAGTCCGCTGGGAGCGCCCTCCTCGGGCCAGGCGGCGACACCGGCCGGCCCTGGTTGCCTCTTCGCTTCACCGCGGTTGTCCAAGCCGCGGTTACTAAGCCCCACCGCCACGACAAGGCGTGCAACCATCGGGGGGAACCTAACCTAACCTAACCTAACCTAACCTAACCTAACCTAACCTAACCTAACCTAACCTAACCTAACCTAACCTAACCTAACCTAACCTAACCTAACCTAACCTAACCTAACCTAACCTAACCTAACCTAACCTAACCTAACCTAACCTAACCTAACCTAACCTAACCTAACCTAACCTAACCTAACCTAACCTAACCTAACCTAACCTAACCTAACCTAACCTAACCTAACCTAACCTAACCTAACCTAACCTAACCTAACCTAACCTAACCTAACCTAACCTAACCTAACCTAACCTAACCTAACCTAACCTAACCTAACCTAACCTAACCTAACCTAACCTAACCTAACCTAACCTAACCTAACCTAACCTAACCTAACCTAACCTAACCTAACCTAACCTAACCTAACCTAACCTAACCTAACCTAACCTAACCTAACCTAACCTAACCTAACCTAACCTAACCTAACCTAACCTAACCTAACCTAACCTAACCTAACCTAACCTAACCTAACCTAACCTAACCTAACCTAACCTAACCTAACCTAACCTAACCTAACCTAACCTAACCTAACCTAACCTAACCTAACCTAACCTAACCTAACCTAACCTAACCTAACCTAACCTAACCTAACCTAACCTAACCTAACCTAACCTAACCTAACCTAACCTAACCTAACCTAACCTAACCTAACCTAACCTAACCTAACCTAACCTAACCTAACCTAACCTAACCTAACCTAACCTAACCTAACCTAACCTAACCTAACCTAACCTAACCTAACCTAACCTAACCTAACCTAACCTAACCTAACCTAACCTAACCTAACCTAACCTAACCTAACCTAACCTAACCTAACCTAACCTAACCTAACCTAACCTAACCTAACCTAACCTAACCTAACCTAACCTAACCTAACCTAACCTAACCTAACCTAACCTAACCTAACCTAACCTAACCTAACCTAACCTAACCTAACCTAACCTAACCTAACCTAACCTAACCTAACCTAACCTAACCTAACCTAACCTAACCTAACCTAACCTAACCTAACCTAACCTAACCTAACCTAACCTAACCTAACCTAACCTAACGTAACCTAACCTAACCTAACCTAACCTAACCTAACCTAACCTAACCTAACCTAACCTAACCTAACCTAACCTAACCTAACCTAACCTAACCTAACCTAACCTAACCTAACCTAACCTAACCTAACCTAACCTAACCTAACCTAACCTAACCTAACCTAACCTAACCTAACCTAACCTAACCTAACCTAACCTAACCTAACCTAACCTAACCTAACCTAACCTAACCTAACCTAACCTAACCTAACCTAACCTAACCTAACCTAACCTAACCTAACCTAACCTAACCTAACCTAACCTAACCTAACCTAACCTAACCTAACCTAACCTAACCTAACCTAACCTAACCTAACCTAACCTAACCTAACCTAACCTAACCTAACCCTAGTCTCGCGCCGACCGCGGCCGAGGACGGACGTGTCTCCGATAGACATCGGTTACATGCGGTCACATCTGTGACCGCATGTAACCGAGTGTAACCGGGAGTAACCGGGTGTTGCCGAAATCGGCTACATCACAAAATTTTATGTAACCTTCTGTTACCCACGGAGACACGTTCGACTATCACATATTGAGTACATTAACCAGGTGCCGCGCGCGCACACCTTTGGTTACGATTAATGCTCCCGAGTTCCCTCGAACGCAGGGTAGCACCGCGCGCGTCGCGAAGCAGCTATCGGTCGGCTGCCGTTACCATCGCCGGGACGCTCCCAGGCGCAGACAGTGATATTGGTGAACAGACAGTGGAATTAGTGTTAGTGAGTCGCAAGTCAACATCCGCGGTCGCGTGGAGTGAAACACGGTAACGGACGTGTCTCCGGTAGACATCGGTTACATGCGGTCACAGATGTGACCAAGTGTAACCGGGTGTGACCGAGTGTGACCGGGTGTGACCAACTTCGGTTACATCACAAATTTTATGTAACCTTCTGAAACCCATGGAGACACGTTCGACTGTCCCGTGTCGAGGACATTAACCAGGTGCCGCGCGCGAACACCTTTGGTTATGCTTAATGCTCCCGAGTTCCCTCGAATGCATGGTAGCACCGCGCGCGTCGCGAAGCAGCTATCGGTCGGCTGCCGTTACCATCGCCGGGACGCTCCCAGGCGCAGACAGTGATATTGGTGAACAGACAGTGGAATAAGTGTTAGTGAGTCGCAAGTCAACATCCGCGGTCGCGTGGAGTGATACACGGTAACGGACGTGTCTCCGGTAGACATCGGTTACATGCGGTCACAGAGTGTAACCGGGTGTGACCGACTTCGGTTACATCACAAATTTTATGTAACCTTCTTAAACCCATGGAGACACGTTCGACTATCCCGTGTCGAGGACAATAACCAGGTGCCACGCGCGAACACCTTTGGTTATGCTCAATGCTCCCGAGTTCCCTCGAACGCAGGGTAGCACCGCGCGCGTCGCGAAGCAGCCAATGGTGGGCTGTCGTTACCATCGCCGGGACGCTCCCAGGCGCAGACAGTGATATTGGTGAACAGACAGTGGAATTAGTGTTAGTGAGTCGCAAGTCAACATCCGCGGTCGCGTGGAGTGATACACGGTAACGGACGTGTCTCCGGTAGACATCGGTTACATGCGGTCACAGATGTGACCAAGTGTAACCGGGTGTGACCGGGAGTGACCGGGAGTGACCAACTTCGGTTACATCACAAATTTTATGTAACCTTCTGAAACCCATGGAGACACATTCGACTATCCCGTGTCGAGGACATTAACCAGGTGCCGCGCGCGAACACCTTTGGTTATGCTTAATGCTCCCGAGTTCCCACGAACGCAGGGTAGCACCGCGCGCGTCGCGACGCAGCCACCGGTAGGCTGCTGTTACCATCGCCGGGACGCTCCCAGGCGCAGACAGTGATATTGGTGAACAGACAGTGAAATTAGTGTTAGTGAGTCGCAAGTCAACATCCGCGATCGCGTGGAGTGATACACGGTAACGAACGTGTCTCCGGTAGACATCGGTTACATGCGGTCACAGATGTGACCAAGTGTAACCGGGTGTGACCGAGTGTGACCGGGAGTGACCGGGTGTTGCCGAAATCGGCTACATCACAAAATTTTATGTAACCTTCTGTTACCCACGGAGACACGTTCGACTATCACATGTTGAGTACATCAACCAGGTGCCGCGCGCGCACACCTTTGGTTACGATTAATGCTCCCGAGTTCCCTCGAACGCAGGGTAGCACCGCGCGCGTCGCGAAGCAGCTATCGGTCGGCTGCCGTTACCATCGCCGGGACGCTCCCAGGCGCAGACAGTGATATTGGTGAACAAACAGTGGAATTAGTGTTAGTGAGTCGCCAGTCAACACCCGCGGTCGCGTGGAGTGATACACGATAACGAATGTGTCTCCGGTAGACATCGGTTACATGCGGTCACAGATGTGGCCAAGCGTAACCGGATAACCAGTCTCGCGCCGACCGCGGCCGAGGACGGACGTGTCTCCGGTAGACATCGGTTACACGCGGTCACATCTGTGACCGCATGTAACCGAGTGTAACCGGGTGTGACCGGGAGTGACCGGGTGTTGCCGAAATCGGCTACATCACAAAATTTTATGTAACCTTCTGTTACCCACGGAGACACGTTCGACTATCACATGTTGAGTACATCAACCAGGTACCGCGCGCGCACACCTTTGGTTACGATTAATGCTCCCGAGTTCCCTCGAACGCAGGGTAGCACCGCGCGCGTCGCGAAGCAGCTATCGGTCGGCTGCCGTTACCATCGCCGGGACGCTCCCAGGCGCAGACAGTGATATTGGTGAACAAACAGTGGAATTAGTGTTAGTGAGTCGCCAGTCAACACCCGCGGTCGCGTGGAGTGATACACGATAACGAATGTGTCTCCGGTAGACATCGGTTACATGCGGTCACAGATGTGGCCAAGCGTAACCGGGTGTGACCGGGAGTGACCGGGAGTGACCAACTTCGGTTACATCACAAATTTTATGTAACCTTCTGAAACCCATGGAGACACGTTCGACTATCCCGTGTCGAGGACATTAACCAGGTGCCGCGCGCGCACACCTTTGGTTACGCTTGATGCTCCCAAGTTCCCTCGAACGCAGGGTAGCACCGCGCGCGTCGCGAAGCAGCTATCGGTCGGCTGCCGTTACCATCGCCGGGACGCTCCCAGGCGCAGACAGTGATATTGGTGAACAGACAGTGAAATTAGTGTTAGTGAGTCGCAAGTCAACATCCGCGGTCGCGTGGAATGAAACACGGTAACGGACGTGTCTCCGGTAGACATCGGTTACATGCGGTCACAGATGTGACCAAGTGTAACCGGGTGTGACCGAGTGTGACCGGGTGTGACCGACTTCGGTTACATCACAAATTTTATGTAACCTTCTGAAACCCATGGAGACACGTTCGACTATCCCGTGTCGAGGACATTAACCAGGTGCCGCGCGCGAACACCTTTGGTTATGCTTAATGCTCCCGAGTTCCCTCGAACGCAGGGTAGCACCGCGCGCGTCGCGAAGCAGCCACCGGTGGGCTGTCGTTACCATCGCCGGGACGCTCCCAGGCGCAGACAGTGATATTGGTGAACAAACAGTGGAATTAGTGTTAGTGAATCGCAAGTCAACATCCGCGGTCGCGTGGAGTGATACACGGTAACGGACGTGTCTCCGGTAGACATCGGTTACACGCGGTCACAGATGAGACCGAGTGTAACCGAGTGTGACCGACTTCGGTTACATCACAAATTTTATGTAACCTTCTTAAACCCATGGAGACACGTTCGACTATCCCGTGTCGAGGACATTAACCAGGTGCCACGCGCGAACACCTTTGGTTATGCTCAATGCTCCCGAGTTCCCTCGAACGCAGGGTAGCACCGCGCGCGTCGCGAAGCAGCCACCGGTGGGCTGCCGTTACCATCGCCGGGACGCTCCCAGGCGCGGACAGTGATATTGGTGAACAAACAGTGAAATTAGTGTTAGTGAATCGCAAGTCAACATCCACGGTCGCGTGGAGTGATACACGGTAACGGACGTGTCTCCGGTAGACATCGGTTACATGCGGTCACAGATGTGACCAAGTGTAACCGGGTGTGACCGGGAGTGACCGGGAGTGACCAACTTCGGTTACATCACAAATTTTATGCAACCTTCTGAAACCCATGGAGACACGTTCGACTATCCCGTGTCGAGGACATTAACCAGGTGCCGCGCGCGAACACCTTTGGTTATGCTTAATGCTCCCGAGTTCCCTCGAACGCAGGGTAGCACCGCGCGCGTCGCGAAGCAGCCACCGGTGGGCTGCCGTTACCATCGCCGGGACGCTCTCAGGCGCAGACAGTGATATTGGTGAACAGACAGTGAAATTAGTGTTAGTGAGTCGCAAATCAACATCCGCGATCGCGTGGAGTGATACACGGTAACGAACGTGTCTCCGGTAGACATCGGTTACATGCGATCACAGATGTGACCAAGTGTAACCGGGTGTGACCGAGTGTGACCGGGGGTGACCAACTTCGGTTACATCACAAATTTTATGTAACCTTCTGAAACCCATGGAGACACGTTCGACTATCCCGTGTCGAGGACATTAACCAGGTGCCACGCGCGAACACCTTTGGTTATGCTCAACGCTCCCGAGTTCCCTCGAACGCAGGGTAGCACCGCGCGAGTCGCGAAGCAGCCACCGGTGGGCTGCCGTTACCATCGCCGGGACGCTCCCAGGTGCAGACAGTGATATTGGTGAACAGACAGTGGAATTAGTGTTATGGCGGCTCTCGACATGGGCGGACGCGTTGGCCGGCGCGTCTGCGGACGCGTTGGCCCGGTGTGTGGAGCGGGCGTTCGCGCGTTGGCCGTAGGTATTTAGACGTTGGCCAACGCGCGAGCGCCCGTTCTGCACATTGGGCCGGCGCGTCTGCGGACGCGTTGGCCGGCGCGTTCGCCTATGTCGAGAGCCGCCATTAGTGAGTCGCAAGTCAACATCTGCGGTCGCGTGGAGTGATTCACGGTAACGGACGTGTCTCCGGTAGACATCGGTTACATGCGGTTACAGATGTGACCGAGTGTAACCGGGTGTGACCGGGAGTGACCGGGAGAGACCAACTTCGGTTACATCACAAATTTTATGTAACCTTCTGAAACCCATGGAGACACGTTCGACTATCCCGTGTCGAGGACATTAACCAGGTGCCGCGCGCGCACACCTTTGGTTACGCTTGATGCTCCCGAGTTCCCTCGAACGCAGGGTAGCACCGCGCGCGTCGCGAAGCAGCTATCGGTCGGCTGACGTTACCATCGCCGGGACGTTTCCAGGCGCAGACAGTGATATTGGTGAACAGACACTGAAATTAGTGTTGGTGAGTCGCGAGGGCGGTCTCCGCTAGGATGCCACAGAAGAATCAAGATTCAACATAGCATGACATTGTAAACAATTGATATTGTATATTTTATTACAAATAAAGAAGACAAAAAAAAAAAAAAAAAAAAAAAAAAAAAAAAAAAAAACCCAACCGATATCACAACCTACCAACCCAATGCAACCAAATGCAACCAAATTATTATTCTAACACGCCACGCCACTACTACTATACTCAATACCATATACAAAACAGCACTACAATCAAAACTATCCTATGCACATCAAATCTTATTTATATATACAATCAAAACACAAACATCCAATAACCCAGTTACATTCGGATACACTCGGTTACGCTCGGCTACACTGGGTCACACATGGTCACACTACCAACCCTATACAAACTACGTCACTAACCCAACTCATATTCATTACAACCAAAAACAAAAATAAAGCAATCCACACACACAACCTACCCAACCCAATACAAACTTTGTCACTAATTCAAATCGTATTAATTACAACAAAAACAACAAATAAAACAAACCAATCTCACAACCCAGCAACCCAACACAATTACCATTAACACTCAAATCATAGTAATTGCAACAAAAACAACAATAAACAAACCAATATCACAACCTCCTAACCCAATCCAAACTTCATCACTAACCTAACTCGTACTCATTACAACCAAAAACAAAAATAAAGCAATCCACACTCACAACCTACCCAACCCAATACAAACTTTGTCACTAACCAAATCGTATTAATTACAACAAAAACAACAAATAAAACAAACCAATCTCACAAACCAGCAACCCAATACAATTACCATTAACACTCAAATCATAGTAATTGCAACAAAAAACAACAATAAACAAATCAATATCACAACCTACCAACCCAATACAAAAATTATCACTAACCCAACTCGTATTAATTACAACAAAAACAACAAATAAAACAAACCAATCTCACAACCCAGCAACCCAATACAATTACCATTAAAACTCAAATCATAGTAATTGCAACAAAAACAACAATAAACAAACCAATACCACAACCTACTCAACCCAAAACAAATCTTCTCACTATCAAACCGTGCTAATTACAACAAGAACAACAAACAAAACAAACCACAATCATAACCCAGCAACCCAATACAAATACCATCAACACTTAAATCATAGTACTTGCTACAAAAACACTTATAAACAAACCAATATCAAACCTTTCAACCCAATACAAACTTCATCACTAACCCAAATCGTCTCAACTGCAACAAAAATCAAAATATAAAACAAACCACACTCACAACCTACCCAACCCAATACAACCATTACTCAACCAATTCTTATTAACCCCAACTCGGCTCACGTTATAAACTCACACCAACCAAACAATTCAACAATCAACCCAAAACCAAACTCACACCTATCAACCTTAAAACAGCCCGGTGGAATGTGTAAACCGATAGCGCTGAACACCGGGTTGCACTCCCAATAACTAACCCTCAAAAAAAACCTAACCTAACCTAACCTAACCTAACCTAACCTAACCTAACCTAACCTAACCTAACCTAACCTAACCTAACCTAACCTAACCTAACCTAACCTAACCTAACCTAACCTAACCTAACCTAACCTAACCTAACCTAACCTAACCTAACCTAACCTAACCTAACCTAACCTAACCTAACCTAACCTAACCTAACCTAACCTAACCTAACCTAACCTAACCTAACCTAACCTAACCTAACCTAACCTAACCTAACCTAACCTAACCTAACCTAACCTAACCTAACCTAACCTAACCTAACCTAACCTAACCTAACCTAACCTAACCTAACCTAACCTAACCTAACCTAACCTAACCTAACCTAACCTAACCTAACCTAACCTAACCTAACCTAACCTAACCTAACCTAACCTAACCTAACCTAACCTAACCTAACCTAACCTAACCTAACCTAACCTAACCTAACCTAACCTAACCTAACCTAACCTAACCTAACCTAACCTAACCTAACCTAACCTAACCTAACCTAACCTAACCTAACCTAACCTAACCTAACCTAACCTAACCTAACCTAACCTAACCTAACCTAACCTAACCTAACCTAACCTAACCTAACCTAACCTAACCTAACCTAACCTAACCTAACCTAACCTAACCTAACCTAACCTAACCTAACCTAACCTAACCTAACCTAACCTAACCTAACCTAACCTAACCTAACCTAACCTAACCTAACCTAACCTAACCTAACCAAAAAAATTAAATTATTAGGTATATTAAAAACAAATTAAAAAACATCAAAAGATACTAACGTAAAATAAAATAATCCGAAAGACTACCGGCTCTTGAACTATAAGAGATCGTACGGCGATAAGAAATTAACAGGGTTTTTGCTATTCAAAAATCATAGGCGCTTAAATAAAACCAAACTAAGACAGGAGGACGTTGCTTTTTAAAATTAATAGGCGTAATAATATTTATAAAAATCAGAATATTTCTGAATAGACGAAGACCACGAGTAGTGGACGTAAATAAAAGACAGTTCGTGTCGAACCGACAAATAATCTTAGTATAGATTTATTCTCGACCGGCGAAATCGCTCAAAAAATTGTAAAACAGACTAGAACAGACCAGCCGCTTCCCTATTGAAGTGCCTGAAAAAATTAAGTACTTGTGACTTTTGCTTTTTGTTAAGACTTTAGATCTTACTGACCGACTGTACCCTATTGGGACAATCGACTAGGATAAGTACTAGTGTAAATATTATTTTAATTGTGACGTCTGTTTTACAGTTTATTTTATATATACATTTCATTAGTGTAGTAATTTTAAGTTGACCGGCTGATCCCTTTTGGGACAACCGACTAGAATATTAAGTTTATTAGCTTATACAAGTTTTATTTATACACTTTTACAAATAGACGCGTTCCCCCTTCAATAATTATTTAATATTTTATCTTTACATTCTTGCTTTGATTTGATTTATACAATTGACGAGTTCCCTTTTTAATAACTTATTCTAAATTTGTATATTTTATTTATTTAAACACTAAAGATGGCAATGGCCCGTACCCCTAATCACCTAAATAAGACTTACGGCGCGCACGACAGCAGCGAGAGCGAGTTAACTACGAGCCAGCTGCTGGCGAGCACGCTGACGAAAGTAAAGCGTAGTATCTATCTCCTAAACCAGACTAGGAATATGAAGGGAGAGCTGAAGTCTGGTATGGGAGAAGAACTACTAAGTGTAGTTGACTTATTAAAAGAAATTATAGCCAGAGATGGGAAAGAGATAGGACCACAAAAAGGAAAAGTACGGACTAGGGACTCTGGGACACAGTGTGATCAGGTTAAGGATAGAGTGGGCATAGAATGCAAATGCATGGAAGAGTTAAAGGAAGAGATAAGCGAATTTAGGGAGGAGTATAAGAGTGAGTTACTAGAAATTAGAAATTATTTAGTGGATGCCGCCTGTCTTAATGTGGATAGTATCCACGTTAAGATAGAGGACGAGAACGCGAAGGTGATAGATAAGGTATCGGATCACATAGACAAGCAAATAGGAACTTTGACGGATGCGGCTGGGGAGGGGGGGGTCGCAGTGCGTAACGAACCGGAGTTAGTGACACGTCCAACTTACGCGAGTGTCACCCGGGGTGGAGGAAAATCCCAAGTACCATCCAGGGAACCTAAGTACAGGACCCTCCACTCCCTAGTCGTATCGGACAAGGAAAATTTTATGCCCACAATTGAAATAGTGGAGACTGTAGGAAGGGTTGTGGAAGCAAAGAGAGAAGGGATAAAGGTAGACCGAATTAGGAGGGGAAAAGGTAGAAAAGTGATCATAGGGTTCAGGGATAAGAAAGACAGAGAAAGAGTCAGAGACAAAATAGAAAAAGCGGGAGTGAAATTAGATACACAGATAATAGAAAATAAGGATCCCCAGGTTGTGCTGTACGGGGTGCTGAAAAGCTACACTGATGACGACATTCTAGAAGCCATCAGAGAGCAAAATAAGCACCTCGTAGAGGGCATCCTGGGAGGGACAGAGGATAGAATGAGTGTGAAGTATAAGAAGAAAGGTAAGGATGATCACACTCAGCACGTGGTACTCAATGTGTCGCCGGGGCTGTGGGTGCGTTTCACAGAGGCAGGGTATCTTTATATAGATATCCAGCGCGTCAGAGTCGCCGACCAGTCCCCCCTAATCCAGTGCTCGCGCTGCTTAGGGTACGGACATGGGCGGCGATTCTGTAGCGCTGCCGAAGAGAAATGCGCCCACTGCTCCGGAGCACACCACCGGGCTGAGTGTGATGATCTGAAGGAAGGAAAAAAGCCGTGCTGCACAAACTGCAAAGGGGAAGGTTTAAAACAGCATAACCACAACGCATTCAGCGCGGAATGCCCGGTGAGACAAAGATGGGACGCTATAGCGCGCGCAACAGTTGCTTATGACCCTGAGGACAAATAGTCACGGGTAAATGTAACAATTAAGCTAGGTTAATAAAAATAAGCATTGTCAGTAATTAATTGTGAATTAGATACTACAATATAATACTGTAAATGTGTTGTGCGGGGAAAAAAAAAAAAAAAAAAAAAAAAAAAAAAAAAAAAAAAAAAAAAAAAAAAAAAAAAAAAAAAACCTTTGCATTTACATGGTATTATTTTAAAAATAAGAGAGCATGTAAAGCATAAGATGTACAATGAACCATGCACAACATATTAGTTTTAACACCTTATTACCACTTAAGTTTGCCGCGCTATAGCGCCCTATAAATATTGCAACATTATTATGATACCATAATCATGCTAGCAACTGCACCTCTTGCCGGGACTTCCGGGCTGAATAAAACCCTTGTATCCCCAGTTAAGCGCACAACCAAATGAAGGAACAGGTTGAAAATGTGTACTC
>NC_056423.1:14542500-14620000 GCF_905147365.1 Aricia agestis | reverse complement strand
ACACCTTTGTTTACGATTAATGCTCCCGAGTTCCCTCGAACGCAGGGTAGCACCGCGCGCGTCGCGAAGCAGCTATCGGTCGGCTGCCGCTACCATCGCCGGGACGCTCCCAGGCGCAGACAGCGATATTGGTGAACAAACAGTGGAATTAGTGTTAGTGAGTCGCCAGTCAACATTCGCGGTCGCGTGGAGTGATACACGATAACGAATGTGTCTCCGGTAGACATCGGTTACATGCGGTCACAGATGTGGCCGAGTGTAACCGGGTGTGACCGGGAGTGACCGGGAGTGACCAACTTCGGTTACATCACAAATTTTATGTAACCTTCTGAAACCCATGGAGACACGTTCGACTATCCCGTGTCGAGGACATTAACCAGGTGCCGCGCGCGAACACCTTTGGTTATGCTTAATGCTCCCGAGTTCCCTCGAACGCAGGGTAGCACCGCGCGCGTCGCGAAGCAGCCACCGGTGGGCTGTCGTTACCATCGCCGGGACGCTCCCAGGCGCAGACAGTGATATTGGTGAACAAACAGTGGAATTAGTGTTAGTGAATCGCAAGTCAACATCCGCGGTCGCGTGGAGTGATACACGGTAACGGACGTGTCTCCGGTAGACATCGGTTACACGCGGTCACATCTGTGACCGCATGTAACCGAGTGTAACCGAGTGTGACCGGGAGTTGCCGGGTGTTGCCGAAATCGGCTACATCACAAAATTTTATGTAACCTTCTGTTACCCACGGAGACACGTTCGACTATCACATGTTGAGTACATCAACCAGGTGCCGCGCGCGCACACCTTTGGTTACGATTAATGCTCCCGAGTTCCCTCGAACGCAGGGTAGCACCGCGCGCGTCGCGAAGCAGCCATCGGTTGGCTGCCGCTACCATCGCCGGGACGCTCCCAGGCGCAGACAGTGATATTGGTGAACAAACAGTGGAATTAGTGTTAGTGAGTCGCCAGTCAACATTCGCGGTCGCGTGGAGTGATACACGATAACGAATGTGTTTCCGGTAGACATCGGTTACATGCGGTCACAGATGTGGCCGAGTGTAACCGGGTGTGACCGGGAGTGACCGGGAGTGACCAACTTCGGTTACATCACAAATTTTATGTAACCTTCTGAAACCCATGGAGACACGTTCGACTATCCCGTGTCGAGGACATTAACCAGGTGCCGCGCGCGAACACCTTTGGTTATGCTTAATGCTCCCGAGTTCCCTCGAACGCAGGGTAGCACCGCGCGCGTCGCGAAGCAGCCACCGGTGGGCTGTCGTTACCATCGCCGGGACGCTCCCAGGCGCAGACAGTGATATTGGTGAACAAACAGTGGAATTAGTGTTAGTGAATCGCAAGTCAACATCCGCGGTCGCGTGGAGTGATACACGGTAACGGACGTGTCTCCGGTAGACATCGGTTACATGCGGTCACAGATGAGACCAAGTGTAACCGGGTGTAGCCGGGTGTGACCGAGTGTGACCAACTTCGGTTACATCACAAATTTTATGTAACCTTCTGAAACCCATGGAGACACGTTCGACTATCCCGTGTCGAGGACATTAACCAGGTGCCGCGCGCGCACACCTTTGGTTACGCTTGATGCTCCCGAGTTCCCTCGAACGCAGGGTAGCACCGCGCGCGTCGCGAAGCAGCTATCGGTCGGCTGCCGTTACCATCGCCGGGACGTTCCCAGGCGCAGACAGTGATATTGGTGAACAGACAGTGAAATTAGTGTTAGTGAGTCGCAAATCAACATCCGCGATCGCGTGGAGTGATACACGGTAACGAACGTGTCTCTGGTCGCAGTTGGTTGCATGCGGTTGCAGGTGTGGCCGAGTGTTGCCGGGTGCGACCGACATTGGTTACATCACAAGTTTTATGTAACCTTATGTAACCCACGGAGACACGTTCGACTATTATGTGTCGAAGACATTAACTTGGTATCGCGCGCGCACACCTTAAGACTCACAACCACCTAACGGCTTCGAGCAGTCCAATAGCCACCGGAATCAACACGAACGCCCCAGAGGAGCAGGAGGCGGTCTCCGCTAGGTTGCCTGATGAAGACAACCAACCAAAGAAGTTACACAGAAGAATCAAGATTCAACATAGCATAAATGACATTGTAAACAATTGAAATTGTATATGATATTGAAAATAAAGGAAAAAAAAAAAAAAAAAAAAAAAAAAAAAAAAAAAAAAAAAAAAAAAAAAAAACCAACCAATATCATAACCTACCAACCCAATGCAACGAAATGCAACCAAACCAACTACCATTATTATTCTCATCAAATATTATTCATATACTCAACCAAAACATCACCACCCAACAACTCAATACCTCAACTAGCCCACTCGAACCCAACCTACTCTCAGTTACATTCGGCAACACTCGGTTACACTAGGCTACACATTACAAAACAAAACAACCAGAACACAAACACCCAACAACTCAGCACTACAATCAAAACTACCCTATGCACATCAAATCTTATTTATATATCCAATCAAAACACAAACATCCAAGAACCCAGTTACACTCGGATACACTAGGTTACATTCGGATATACAAGGTTACACTCGGCTACACTGGGTCGCACATGGTCACACTACCAACCCAATACAAACTTCGTCACTAACCCAACTCGTATTCATTACAACCAAAAAACAAAAATAAAGCAAACCACACTCACAACCCAGCAACCCAATACTATTACAATTAACACTCAAATCATAGTAGCTACAACAAAAAAAAAAAAAAAAAAAACAACAATAAACAAACCAATATCACAACCTCCTAACCCAATACAAACTTCATCACTAACCTAACTCATACTCATTACAACCAAAAACAAAAATAAAGCAATCCACACTCACAACCTACCCAACCCAATACAAACTGTGTCACTAACCAAATCGTATTAATTACAACAAAAACAACAAATAAAACAAACCAATCTCACAAACCAGCAACCCAATACAATTACCATTAACACTCAAATCATAGTAATTGCAACAAAAAACAACAATAAACAAATCAATATCACAACCTCCTAACCCAATCCAAACTTCATCACTAACCTAACTCGTACTCATTACAACCAAAATCAAAAATAAGCAATCCACACTCACAACCTACCCAACCCAATACAAACTTTGTCACTAACTAAATCGTATTAATTACAACAAAAACAACAAATAAAACAAACCAATCTCACAAACCAGCAACCCAATACAATTACCATTAACACTCAAATCATAGTAATTGCAACAAAAACAACAATAAACAAATCAATATCACAACCTACCAACCCAATACAAAATTTATCACTAACCCAACTCGTATTAATTACAACAAAAACAACAAATAAAACAAACCAATCTCACAACCCAGCAACCCAATACAATTACCATTAAAACTCAAATCACAGTAATTGCAACAAAAACAACAATAAACAAATCAATATCACAACCTACCAACCCAATACAAACTTCATCACTAACCCAACTCGTATTAATTACAACAAAAACAACAAATAAAACAAACCAATCTCACAACCCAGCAACCCAATACAATTACCATTAAAACTCAAATCATAGTAATTGCAACAAAAACAACAATAAACAAACCAATACCACAACCTACTCAACCCAAAACAAATCTTCTCACTATCAAACCGTGTTAATTACAACAAAAACAACAAACAAAACAAACCACAATCATAACCCAGCAACCCAATACAAATACCATCAACACTTAAATCATAGTACTTGCTACAAAAACACTTATAAACAAACCAATATCAAACCTTTCAACCCAATACAAACTTCATCACTAACCCAATCGTCTCAACTGCAACAAAAATCAAAATATAAAACAAACCACACTCACAACCTACCCAACCAATACAACCATTACTCAACCAATTCTTATTAACCCCAACTCGTCTCACGTTATAAACTCATACCAACCAAACAATTCAACAATCAACCCAAAACCAACCTCACACCTATCAACCTAAAACAGCCCGGTGGAATGTGTAAACCGATAGCGCTGAACACCGGGTTGCACTCCCAATGACTAACCCTCAAAAAAAAAAAAAAAAACCTAACCTAACCTAACCTAACCTAACCTTTTTTTTTTTAAAAAAAAAAAAAAAAAAAAAAAAAAAAAAAAAAAAAAAAAATTTTTTTTTTTTTTTTGTTTTTTTAGTGCGGGAGGGACGGGAACCGCGGAGCGACTACAACTCCGCCCCTCCCAGCGCGCTGCCGCAACCGGCACCTTCTTCGAGCGGCTTGAGCCGCTGACCTCACCGAGAGCCCCCCGGGCTATAGGGGGGCTGTCTTCTCGGGACCCTTTATGCGGGCGGGAATCCCCCGATCACCGCCCGCGGGTCTAGGCCTCCGTCTCCATAGCGGCAGAGACCTTGGGCTTCGGCTTTTGCCGAGCCTTCCTGGACGGGGCCTTCTCTTCTCGGGGGGCCGGCTTTTTCGCGGCAGATGGACATCCTCTGCCGCCCAGCACGTGCCCCCTTTCTGCCCTGCCAGCGGCCTCGCACAGGGCGCAGTTAGGTTCCGCAGCCCCGCACTCCGCCGCCTTGTGCCCCGGTTTCCCGCAGCGGAAACAAGTCCCACTACGATCCACCGGGCACTGGCACTTGGCAGCCACGTGGCCGGTGTCCTGGCAGCGGAAGCAGCGCGTCGGCCTCGCGGCCAACAGCGTCACTCCCGCCGACACCCAGCCAACCCGCAACCGCCCAGAGCTCGAGAGCTTCTTGGCGGCCGCGACTGGGAGGCGGATCCAACACGACCCGTCCCCCCGTGGCCCCTCTCTCATTTGCCCCACCCGAACATCGCCGGCCAGGCACTCTCCTTCGAGTGCGACCGCTTCCTTTATTTCGGCGGCCGTCACTGAGTCGTCAAGGCCGGCGATACGCACTTCAGCGCATGCAGCTGGCCGCCCGACTTTCACCTCTAGAGGCAGGACGGTCCTGAGCCTCGCGGCAAAGGCGTCCGCCTTCTTCTCTGCGCCCTCACCGGCGATAGTGAGGAGGCGCCCTCCAGTTCGGGCCCGGCGAAAGCGGATTTGCGGAATATCGAACTCCGCGATGTTCACCTCCCGCCGGGCCGTCTCAAGTGCCTTGGCGTACGTCAAGCCCGCCTTCACGGCCGACTCTTCAATGGTGAGAGCGATGGCCGCGGTGGCGGGGACGCGAAGCCTTGGCTTTCCCTTCTTCTTCGGGGCAGCTGTAGATGGTGTAGCCGCCCCCTTCTTCCTCTTACCCTTTGGACCCACCTTGGTCCAAGGGGTCTCTGTATTAGGGGAGCCGATGGTCGCTCCCCCCTGTGCCGCCTCCTGAGCGGCCATTGAAGGCCGCTTCTTCTTTTTGCGGGCCTTTTTGCCCTTAGGCGCCGTCGATGTGGCAGGGGCCTCTTGCGGGGCCGCTGCACCGACAGGCGGCTGAGTCTTCTTCGCCTTGGCCGGTTTCCCTTTCGCCTTTGGCAGAGGGGGTCCCGGCAACTCTTCTTCAGTCGGCGCCACAGCGCTCGCGACGGCGTTCTGGGTTTCACCCCAGGTCCTGTCCGACGCCAGCGAGGGCCTTCGTCTCGGCTCCGGCAGGAGTCGGTCCTCCAGCCCGGCCAGCCTGGCGTTCAGCATATTGCCGAAGGTCACCGTGTTCGCGCGGGAGACCTCGGCCAATAGCTCGCGCATGTCTCCTCCGGCAGATTGCGAGGTCTGTTTGCGCATCTCGTCCAGCTCCTGGCGTAGGCTCGCCACTTGCTTTTCGAGACGCGCATTCTGGGCCTCGAGCCTCTGTATCTCCTCTGATGAGGAGCGACTCCTCATCTCGTCGAACACCATTGCGATGGTCGACACCGACTCCTTAAGGTACTTTTGAAAAGTGCCCTTAAGGTTAGTGGACTTCTTGGCGATCATCTCAATGGTCTCCAACGCATCCTTCACCGTCTTGGCCATGTCAGCGCCCGTCTTCTCCAACGCCTCTTCTCGCGCAGGAGATGAAGCGGGGAGCTCGGCGAGGGCGGAGCTGGCGTCCCTAAACGTCCTCCTAGCCCTTCGCGCTGTTTCGGCGACCTCTTCTTCGGCTTGCAGCCGGAGAGCCTCCTCCTTCTTCTGGTTGTACTCGGCCTGCGCTTTCGCGTAGCCGACGTACTGGCCGGTTGTTGGTGGCCGGCCACGTCCTCGCTTTGGTTCAGGTGCCGTCTCCTTACTAGTAGACGGCCCTGCTTCGTCTTCAGCCAGTTTTCGCCTTTTGATAGGCGTTGTCCGTCCGGTAGGTGCGGGCAGTCCCACGTCGTCCAGCGACATATTGCTGCCGGACGCCGAGTAACAGTCCTCGCTTTCGTCTGTGCTGATATCGGGGTACGATGTATAGCCGGCTCGCTTGGCCCGAGCACGGGCCAGGACGTACGTAATGTACTCCTTCTTTACACCGTCCGTATCACCCCTCGCCTCCTTCTTCTTCATCAAATCCCTAAGCCGAAGCAATGCGTTCGGCTGCGGCTTTGAGAAGTCTACGTCTTCGTCCGTGAGTGGCTCCCTAGCCGGCGCGGTTAGGTGCGCCGGCTTGGGATCCGCGCCCTTCTTGGCGCCTTCTTCAGCGTCTCCATCAATAGGCACGTCCCTCTCCAGTGGGGTTAAGATCACCACCGGTTTGGGGTCTGCGCGCTTTTTAGCGCCTCCCTTTCCTTCACCCTTCTTCTTCGCCGCCTTAGCGGCCCCCTCGTCCTTCCTCGTAATAAGTGGCCCCTCCGTATACAAGGGCCGGCCACCGTCCGAAGACGGCGCATGGGATTCTCCGGCTCCTGAGGAGCCGGGACCCACCCGGAGAATACTTTGCTTATCACGACTGTCCATACTTCCTTACTCCGACACCCCGGGTCGCGGGCCCTTTCGTCACACTGTGGGCGCAGCCAAACACACACACAAACACACGCCCATACCGGCGTTCAGCCACCCCTCCCGTGTCACCGTGAAAAAGCTCACGATGGCACGGGGGAGGTGCCCAGGGACACGACGTGGACGGACCGGTATCGCCCCCAACCTAACCTAACCTAACCTAACCTAACCTTTTTTTTTTTTTTTTTTTAGGAGGGGAAATGCATTACGCATCCCCCGCCCCCTCGGGGGAAGGGGCGGGGGTATGTGGGACTCCCTACGAGAGGTCTACCCACTAAAACCCCCCCAGCCCTCCTTCATGCGCCTTGTGCGGGAGGGACGGGAACCGCGGAGCGACTACATCTCCGCCCCTCCCAGCGCGCTGCCGCAACCGGCACCTTCTTCGAGCGGCTTGAGCCGCAGACCTCACCGAGAGCCCCCCGGGCTATAGGGGGGCTGTCTTCTCGGGACCCTTTATGCGGGCGGGGATCCCCCGATCGCCGCCCACGGGTCTAGGCCTCCATCTCCATCGCGGCAGAGACGGGCGGAGCCCGCTTGCCCTTAGGCTTTGGCTTTTGCCGAGCCTTTTTAGACGGGGCCTTCTCTTCTCCGGGGGCCGGCTTTTTAGCAGATGGGCATCTGCCCAGCACGTGCCCCCTTTCTACTTTGCCAGCGGCCTCGCACAGGGAGCAGTTAGGCTCTGCTGCCCCGCACTCCGCCGCCTTATGCCCCGGTTTCCCGCACCGGAAACAAGTCCCACTACGGTCCACCGGGCACTGGCACTTGGCAGCCACGTGGCCGGTGTCCTGGCAGCGGAAGCAGCGCGTTGGCCTCGCGGCCAGCAACGCCACTCTCGCCGACACCCAACCAACCCGCAACCGCCCAGAGCTGGAGAGCTTCTTGGCGGCCGCGACTGGGAGGCGGACCCAACACGATCCGTCCCCCCGTGGCCCCTCTTTCACTGGCCCCGACCTTATTTGGTCAGTCGAGCATCCTCCCTCTCGTGCGACCGCCTCGATGACCTCGGCGGCCGTCACAGAGTCGTCCAGGCCGGCGACGCGGATCTCCGCGCACGGAATCGGCCGGGCGACTTTCACCTGGTCACAGCTTAGAACGTCCTTAAGCATGGCAGCCAAGGCATCCGCTTTCTCCATCGCACCCTCGCCACCGACAGCGATTATGCGCGCTCCAGTTTGGGCCTTGCGTATTCTGACCCCCCTGGAGATGTTGAGTTCCGCCAGGTTGATCTTCGATCGGGCCTCGAGCAGAACCTTGCTGTACGTGAGACCCTGCTCCGCGGCCGACGCCCCCAGTGTAAGAGTGACAGCCGCGGTAGCAGGGTTCCGTATACGAGCCTTCCGCTTCTTCTTCTTTGTCTTCTCAGAGGCGGCCTTAGATGGTGTGGCCGCCTCCTTTTTCTTCTTCTGGCCCTTTGAGACTATTGTGGTCCATTGGGCTTCATTGGGCAGCGAGCTGGTATGTGCTCTCCTCTGTGCCGCTTCCTGTGCTGCCATTGATGGCCGCTTCTTCTTTTTCTTTTTCTTGGCCTCAGCCGCAGGCAATTCCTGTGCGGCTGGGGTTACTTGGGAAGCCGTTACTGTGCGCTTCGGCGTCTTCTCTCTTTCTTCTGGCGGCGGGACGTTAACGTTGTCCGCCGCCAGTGGCGGTCTCCTTCGTGGTTCGGGGAGGAGCCTATCCTCCAGGCCGGCAAGCCTCGCGTTGAGCATATTGCCGAAGGTCTCCACGTTAGAACGGGAGACCTCGGCTAACAACTCTTGCAGGTCCTTGCCGGCGGGAGCAGGTGGTTGCCGGCGCAGCTCTTGCAGCTCCTGACGCAAATCCGTCACTTGCTGCTGAAGTCGCGCATTCTGCTCCTCCAACCTCTTCATTTCCTCCGACATCGATCGGCCTTTTAGCTCGGTGACGGCCGCCCTGATGCTGACGACCGCCTCCTTGAGGGCCCGCACAAAAGTGCCCTTCAGGTTTTGAGACTTCGTGGCGACAGTTGTTACAGCCTCCAACGAAACCTCTACACTTTGAATCAGAGCGGCGTTGGTCTGCTCTGACTCTCCTACCTTTGGGGCAGGGCTCGCACGAAGCAGTGACTCGCGTGCCTCCTTCACTGCACGCACCGACTCGGCTACCTCTGCCTCGGCCTGGAGTTTGATACTCTCGGCCTTCTCCTTATTATAATCCGCCTGCGCCTTCGCCAGACCGACATACTGGCCAGTCGTTGGCGGGCGGCCGCGCCCCTTCTTAGATTTGGGCACCACCCCTTTACTGAGGGGGGGCGCCATGTCTTCGTCCGTGTTCCGTCTCTTACGGTGAGTCCTATCCGGGGTAAGTGCGGGCAGTCCCTCGGAGTCCAGCGACATGCCGGACATTTCGCTGGAGTCCGAGAGCCAGTCCTCGCTGTCACGACCGAGGGAGTCAGGTCCATGTTGGGAGACTCGACCACGAGGGGAGTCTCTACCAGTCAGAGAGTCATTTCCAGTACTTGGAGGCGGCATTTTCACGTCGCGTGTCAAAAGAACACGCGGCAGATCCCTGTCGCCTCTCAGCTTCTTCCTCTGCATTAACCTCAGCATCCGCTCAACGCCGTTGGGCTGCGGCTGGCTGAAGTCAATGTCCTCATCCGTTAAAAGCTCCGCCGCCGGCGCGGTAATGGGCGCCGGCTTCGGGCTGTCGCGTTTCTTCGCGTTGTCATCTCCTCCTAACGCCGCCAAAATGGCCTTCTGTCTCGCCGCCTTAGCGGCCTCCGCCTCACTCGACGCACTTTGTGCCGCCCCCGTATACGCGCGGCAGACACCCTCTTCCGAGGGTGCACGGGATTCTCCATTGCTGGTACCCGCCCGGGGAGTATTTTTCAAATTGCGCTTTTCCATCTTGGTTTTCCCATTTAAGGCTGGGTCGACCTTGTGCCCTAATGACCTGGTACTCTCCGAGTGGCCATGCAGCCCATCGCCGGGCACGAAACTTAGGCTTCGGGGCCCACAGGCCCATCCGTCACACAAACACACACACATATATACATAGAAACACACGCTAATGTATAGAAGAGGTCAAACAATATTGAAAGATAGTGAAGAAAGGTGGTGAAAAATAGACGAAATAAAACAAATACAAGCAAAACGAAGAGTATACTACGAAAAGACAGAAAGACAGGAAAGACCGGCGTTCAGCCATCCTGAGTGCCTCACCCCGTGTAAAGGGCGGGGCGTCGCACCCAGGCGCCCAGGGACACGAACGTGGACGGACCGGTATCGCCCCCAACCTAACCTAACCTAACCTAACCTAACCTAACCTAACCTAACCTAACCTTTTTTTTTTTTTTTTTTTTTTTTTTTTTTTTTTTTTTTTTTTTTTTTTTTTTTTTTTTTTTTTTTTTTTTTTTTTTTTTTTTTTTTTTTGACGCAGTGAAATGCAGTGACGCATTCGACGCAGGGGATGGGGACTCCCCTGCGGATATGTGGGGCTCGCCGCGGCGAAGAGTGCCGCGGCCCTACCCACTAAAACACTGCGATGTTCCCTCGACACGCTGGACCGAGTGCAACCGGTAACTGCAACATGGCTTCCGGGACTCAGTCGGCGTCACCTGCTGTACGGCGCAGGCCCTTACATTGGGGGGGCTTTAAGGCCCCTCAGGCCGAACAGAGGCCCCACATGGGGGGGCTTGCATCGGCCGTTCCTCTGCTTTTGTCGCGATGCGCGGGAACATGTTGCGCATCGCGACCCACTCGGGGACTCGATGTAACGGGCGGCGGCATCCCCATACCACCGCCCGAGTCCCCCGACTAAGGCGGGATGTCGTGGCCATTGCGAGCGGTACGTCTCCGCCTCGGCCTTCTTCCTGGGAGTTCGAGCGCCGCCTGCTCTCTCACGCGCTCGGCCTCCTCCTTCGTCGAGATGACGTTGTGCGCGTACATCTCAACGGCTGTCCATCTATCTTCGCTCATGACCATTGCCCTTATGAGCGCTGGGAGCGTTACGTCTTCGTCGATGGCGGATGATAACTCCGCTCGTTGCTCTGTCCAAGCGGGACAGGTCGTGATTGTGTGCTCGGCCGTGTCCCGGTCCGCGCCGCAGTGGTGACATTCTGCGGTCGGTTCGCTTCCTGCGATCTCACACAGATACCGACCGAAGCATCCATGCCCGGTCAGTATCTGTGTTAGGCGGAAACTTAGCGCCCCGTACTTCCGTCCTGTCCACTCCCTGAATAGGGGTCGGATCGCCTCAATGAGGTTGACGCTTGCAGTAGGCTCCTCAAGCCGTTGCGCCCACAACACCATTGCCCTTTCGTTGGCTGTGCTCCTCCACCGACGTACGGCGTCCGGTAAAGGGTTGCTGCCCTCCGCGCGGACCGCTGCGCAACGCCAGTAAACGTCGGCGAGGGCTTGAGCATCGAGGTCCCAGGGTAGGCTTCCCGCGAGCAGGCATGCCGCATCCTTTGATATGGTGCGGTAGCCACGCACTGCTCGGGCCGCCATCACCCTTTGTATTCGTCCAAGTACGAGCCGATTCTGGGGCGAAAGATGGTAAGCCCAGATCGGCGAGCCGTACATAACCATCGATCGGATGATACCCATGTACAGCCGCCGGCAGCCGATGCTCGGCCCCCCGAGATTCGGGAGGAGCGACGCGAGGGCTCCAGCTGCTCTGGAGACCTTTTCGGACAGCCGGCGGAAGTGTTCCACGAAGGACCATCTTTCATCCAGAACGATGCCCAGGTAAGTCATGGTCGGAGCGACATTTATCCTGGTTCCACTTACTACCACGGCCATGTTAGGTGGCGGTGGGTTCCTCGGCCCGTGGAAGAATAGGGCCTCGGATTTCTCCAGTGCGACATTTAGGCCCAGCGCGCGTATCCGGCGAACCACTTGAGCGACGGAAGCGGTCGCCAGGATAACTGCTTCGCGGTAGGTCCTGGCACAACAGACGACTTCTGTGTCGTCCGCGTAGCAGATGACCTCTGCACCGCGAAGCATTGCGCCGCGGAGCACTGGGTCAAAACCGATGTTCCACAGTGTCGGCCCTGCCGCCGAACCTTGTGGAACGCCACAGTCCACTTCTTCTATGTCCCATCCGTTCTGTGTAGGGAACTGCACGGAGCGTTCCGAGAGATAGCTGCCCATGGTACGCCGCATGTATCTCGGAACGCCGTGGTGTCTCAATCCGGCTTTAATGGTTTCCCAGGGCAGGGAGTTGAAGGCGTTAGATATGTCTAGCGACACAGCCAACACTACCCCGCCCCGGGTCACCTCTTCCTCTGCAATGTCTCGGAGGCGCGCAACCGCACCGATCGTTGAGCGGCCTGAGCGAAATCCGAATTGATTCGGGCTCAGGTCTGGGCCGACGCTCTCGAGGTGTTTGACGAGTCGCGCCACAATCACCCGCTCGAGAATCTTGGCAATCTCGTCTAGTAAAACGATCGGGCGGTACACGGATGGACTATCCTCCGGACGCCCGGCCTTACGAAGAAGAACCAGTTTCCCGGTCTTCCATCGCCGCGGTACTCTTCCCTGGACTAAGCAGTTAGTCAAAATGGTGAGTACCTGCGGCTCCAACTCTTTCATGGACAGGAGCAGGACACGTCCCGGGACTCCGTCAAGTCCGGGTGCTGTGTTTTTTAGTCCCATCTTGTGGACCGCCGCCGCCAGTTCCGCAGATGTTACAGGCGGGATGTCTTCCTCAACTTCCCATATCTCATCCGGTTGAGCCGTCACCGCTGGGTTCCGCTCGACCCCAGATGGAAATAGGGTCGAGACGACTCTGTTGAGCAGTTCCGGTTCGAGACTTTGGGTGATTGGCGGGGCAGCCGGACGGAGCCTCTGCCGTACCCACTTATAGGGTTTACCCCAAGGGTCCTCGTCGAGGGCCCGTATCCACTCCTGCCATGATGCGGCCTTTGCCTCTATGATGCCCTTACGGAGGGCTTGGCGTGCTGCACGGTAGGCATCATATATGGCCTCCTCTTCTTCGGGAACTCTATTTCGCCTTCTGCGATAATGTGTGTAGCGGCGGCGTGCCGCTATGCTCTCCCGCCTCAGCTGGTCGATCTCCGGGCACCACCAATAAGTCTGGCGTCGCGGTTTGCGTGGCCCGACGCGTGGCATAGAGGCGTCGCAGATGTTACGCAACGCCTCATTCAACCACTCCGCACATTCTTCGACGTCGTCAGAGGGGAGTCGAGCCCACGACGTAACTATTGCGGCCTCCTCCAATAGCTCCCTGTTGAGCTTCCCCAGAGACCATCTCGGGCCGCCGCCGGATGACATTGCGCGGCCTAGCTCCGATATTCGAGCGGACACATCGAAGCGGATGTACCGATGGTCCGAGATGGTTTCCTCTTCAGCCTCAACCCTCCAGTTGGCGATTCGACCGACAAAGTTCGGACTCGCCAGCGTTACATCCACAATGGACCCGCCCCGCTGTCTAATGCAGGTGCTAACTGCCCCTCGATTGACCACTATTAGTCCCGTGGACCCCAGCCAATCTTCCATCACTCGGCCTCTTGCATTCGTCGCCGGGGAACCCCAGAGCGAAGACTTCGCGTTGAAGTCTCCGGCGACGACTACAGGACCGGATGCTCCGCCTACAATGGGAGTCAGCCGTCCCAGAAATGCCTCAAATTCGGCTAGAGGCCTGTTGGGGGAGAAGTAGACCCCCACCGCAGTAAGGGCCCCCATGTTGGCGACGACAAACCCCTGGCCCTTGGTTGTCTTCCTTGATGTTGGAGGTACAATTCCGGGGCCAAACACTAGAGCGACCGTTGAGTCCGCGCTTCCCACCCAGTCATTTCTGGGGAGCATGCAGTACGGCTCCGACACGAACGCTAGGTCAATTGACCACTGCGCCATATTTTGAATCATAAGATCCTGCGCCTGGGCGCAGTGATTCAAATTGCCCTGCAGAAATCGGTGTGTAGCCGTTATTGCTGCTCCATCTGGGCCACTCCTGGTTCAGTAGCCACCGTAGGTGTTGTGGTGGACTTCTGAGGTGCATTGCTCTTTTTAGAGCGTTTTCTCTTCTTATTGGGCGCTTCTTTGCCGCAGACTTTGCTGCCAACGCTGTGGTCCGCCGGCTTTCCACTCGCTGCGCAAAGCGCACAATGTTGTGCATTTTCACATTGTGCAGCTGCGTGGCCCGGCTGGCCGCAGCGGAAGCAGAGCCCGCTTCGGTCTACTTCATTCGGGCACGTCGCTCGGGTGTGCCCGGTCGCATGGCATTTGTAGCACCGCATAGGGCGCGAGGTCAGCAGCACTACGCGCACCACGGTCCACCCTACGTACACCCTTTTATTGGGCGCCGTGACCTTCTTCGCGGCTTCGACCGGGCACTTTACCCACGCCATTCCGCGTCCTCTTCGGTCCCGCTTTATCTCGCCGACCTTTACGTCGGCAGCAGCACACTCACCTGGCAGAGCTATAGCTTGTGCTATCTCTGTTGCGTTGGCGGAGTCGTCGAGTCCATGAATTCGCAGCTCGACGCATTTTTGAGGTCGGGAGATGCGAACCTCTTCGCCTTCCATCACCTCTCTTAACTTCTCCGCCAGTTTGTCCGCCCTCTCTTTGCAGTCCGCGCCCGAGACCTCGTACAGACGAGCCCCGGTCATGGCCTGTTTGAACCTCATCAGAGGCATGTCCAACGCAGCAAAGTCCAGCCGCTGTTTAGCCTTCTCGAGGACGTCCTTGTAGGAGACGCCTCGCTTTTCGGCTTCAGGCTGCAGTGTTAGCACCACTGCTGCCGATTTGGGAACGCGGAGTTTGTCTCCCTTCTTTTTCTTCTTCTTTTTAGACACCTTTTCCTTTCTATCTTTCCCTTCCTTTGGTGCCTTTCCCTTCTTTCTAACCACCTCTGTCCAGTCCTGTTGTGGTGGTGCTGCCGATGTTGAAGGGGCGTCGCGTCTCGCGGCTGCCGCTTCTGCAGCGGCAGCAGACTTCTTAGTCTTTTTCTTCTTTTTCAGGGCCGGGCCCGGGTTGAGCGGAGGCGACAGGGTCGACACCGCGGGCTCCGACACCGCTGCCGTCTTCGGGGTCTTCGACGCAGACGCTGATGGTGCGTCTTGGACCTGCTCTTGCCTCTTGTCCGCGGCAAGGGGCGGCCGGATTCGCGGCTGTGGTAACAGTCGCGCCTCTAGGCCTTCGAGCCGCGCGTCCATGCGGGCGCTCGATACGGCTATCGCTTCCCGCACTGCCTTTGCCAGCATTTCTTCCAGCGCCGGCGCCGGAGGGGCGGGCGGGGGCCGCACATTTGTCAACTCACGTTTGAGCGTCGTGAGTTCTGCCCGAAGTTCTGCGAGGTCCCTGGAGAGGCGTTTGTTCGCTGCTTCCAGGGCCCTCGTCTCCTCTGTTTTGGAGTGCCGCAGCAGCTCCGCAGTCGCCTCTTGAATCGCCCTCGTCGCCTCCTTGAGATGCTTGACGAAGGGGCCACTGAGGTTCTTGGACTTCGAGGCCACCATGCTGATGACCTCTAGGCTCTTGGTGATGGTTGAACCTAATTTGGCCGAAGTCACCTCCTCCTCTTCTCCGTCTGTCATTGTCACGTCTGAGTTTCTGGAGGCTTCCGACAGCCGGTGGGACCGTTGCTGCGGAAGCTCCTTTGCCATATCCGAGACAAGCCGCTCTGCTTCTGCCTGTTGAGCCTTACGCTCTTCCAGTCGCTCAGCGGCGGCCTTTTCCAGCTTTGTCTGGTGAAAACCGACGTATTGGCCGGTTGTGGGCGGCCTACCCCTGCCGCGCTTATTACACCGCGGGGCGGGTGCGCCCTTTCCCTTGTCCGAATCGTCTTCAACGTCACTTCCACGCCTCTTGCGGAAGTGCCGTCTTATCTGTTCCCTCTCCTTTTCGGTCTGAGAGTTGGTCGTCTCATGACCGCTCTCGCCATCGTCTGAAGTTCCTTCTGAACCGAAGAACTTGCTGCTCTTGATGGAAGCGGGCGTTGTCGCCCGTGATCCTCCTTCCGCATCCTCAAACCGCTCTAGATGTACGACCGGTATACGTGGATCAAGCTTTAAGGTGTTATTAGCTTGTCTCGTTCCTACTAACGTCGCCTTTGCGACCTCCTTCTCTCCCTCCATTGCAGCGGTGGCGCCCCCCGTATACATGGGCCAGACCCCCTCCTCTGAGGGGGTGCGGGATTCTCCAACATGGTTGGTACCCGCCCGGGGAATATTTTTCTCGTTGCAACTTTCCATGGTTCGATCAATTGGGGGTGAGTCTGCCCCACATCCTAGGTGCGTAGTTTCCGACTCGCCATGCACCCCGTCACCGGACGTCACCAGCTTAGGGTTCGGGGCCCACGGGCCCATCCATCACACAATCACTCACTGAATTTTTCACACAAACAAACAATAATGTAGAGAAGAGTACAACAAAAAATGAAAGATAGTGAAGAAAAGGTGGTGAAAGATAGGACAAATAAAATGAAACAATACAAAACAAGAGTATGGTACCAAAAAGCAGAGAAAGATAGTGAAAGACCGGCGTTCAGCCATCCTGAGTGCCTCACCCCGTGTAAAGGGCGGGGCGGCGCACCCAGGCGCCCAGGGACACGAACGTGGACGGACCGGTATCGCCCCCAACCTAACCTAACCTAACCTAACCTTTTTTTTTTTTTTTTTTTTTGAGGAGGGGAAATACGTTACGTATCCCCCGCCCCCTCGGGGGAAGGGGCGGGGGTATGTGGGACTCCCTACGAGAGGTCTACCCACTAAAACCCCCCCAGCCCTCCGTGAAGCGCCTAGTGCGGGAGGGACGGGAACCGCGGAGCGACTACAACTCCGCCCCTCCCAGCGCGCAGCCGCAACCGGCACCTTCTTCACGCGGCTTGAACCGCTGACCTCACCGAGAGCCCCCCGGGCTATAGGGGGGCTGTCTTCTCGGGACCCTTTATGCGGGCGGGGATCCCCCGATCGCCGCCCACGGGTCTAGGCCTCCATGTCCATCGCGGCAGAGACGGGCGGAGCCCGCTTGCCCTTAGGCTTCGGCTTTTGCCGAGCCTTTTTAGACGGGGCCTTCTCTTCTCCGGGGGCCGGCTTTTTAGCAGATGGGCATCTGCCCAGCACGTGCCCCCTTTCTACTTTGCCAGCGGTCTCGCACAGGGAGCAGTTAGGCTCTGCTGCCCCGCACTCCGCCGCCTTATGCCCCGGTTTCCCGCACCGGAAACAAGTCCCACTACGGTCCACCGGGCACTGGCACTTGGCAGCCACGTGGCCGGTGTCCTGGCAGCGGAAGCAGCGCGTCGGCCTCGCGGCCAGCAACGCCACCCTCGCTGACACCCAACCAATACGCAACCGCCCAGAGCTCGAGAGCTTCTTGGCGGCCGCGACTGGGAGCCGGATCCAACACGACCCGTCCCCCCGTGGCCCCTCTCTAATCGGCCCCGCCCGGACATCTCCGGCCTGGCACCCTCCTTCCAGTGCGACCGCCTCTACTACTTCTGCGGTCGTCGCGGAGTCATCGAGGCCGGCGATGCGCATCTCAGCGCTTGCCACCGGCCGTCCGACCTTCACCTCGGGTGGCAGGACGGTCCTCAGCCTCGCGGCAAAGGCGTCCGCCTTTTCTCTTGCGCCCTCGCCGGAAATCGCGAGGAGGCGCCCTCCAGTTCGGGCCCGGCGGAAGCGGACTTGCGGAATATCGAACTCCGCGATGTTCACCGCCCGCCGGGCCGTCTCAAGTGCCTTGGCGTACGTCAAGCCCGCCTTCACGGCCGACTCTTCGATGGTGAGAGCGACGGCCGCGGTGGCGGGGACGCGAAGCCTTGGCTTTCCCTTCTTCTTCGGGGCGGCTGTAGATGTTGTAGCCGCCCCTTTCTTCTTCTTGCCCTTTGGACCTACCGTGGTCCATGGGGCCTCCGTACGAGGGGAGCTGGTGTTCGCTCCCCCTTGTGTCGCTTCCAGAGCGGCCATAGACAGCCGCTTCTTCTTCCGGCCTTTCTTGGCCTTGGGCGCCTCGGGCGCGGCAGGGGCCTCTTGCGGGGCCGCTGCGGCGGCTGACTGCCGTTTCTTCTTTGGGGCCGGTTTCCCCTTGGCCTTCTGCTTCGGGGGCTCCGGCGTCACATCCGGTGGAGCCTCAACACTCTCGACGGGAGCCGGCGTAATACTCCGAGCTCTGTCCGCTGCGAGCGGAGGACGCAGTCGAGGCTCTGGAAGGAGCCGACTCTCCAGTCCAGCCAGCCGAGCGTTCAGCATGTTGCTGAAGGTCTCCACGTTAGATCGAGAGACCTCAGACAACAGCTGGCGCATGTCCTGCTCGGCCGGCTTCATCACCTGTCGGCGTAGCTCCTCTAGCTCTTTGCGCAAAGACTCCACTTCATTCTGGAGCCGCGCATTCTGAGCCTCGAGGGCCTTCATTTCTTCGGTCGCTCCGCGACTTCTCATTTCGGCGACGGTGGCGCGTATGTCGCTGACCGCCTCCTTGAGGAGACGTTGGAACGTCCCCTTGAGGTTGTTCGACTTCGCTGCGACCATGGAGATCGTTCCCAGCGAAGTCTCAACACATTGGGCCAGAGTGTAGTTGGTCTGCTCTGGCCTGTCTCCTTCCATGGCGGCGGGGCTTGCAAGGAGCGAAGAACGCGTCTCTCGCGCCGCCCTGGCCGCCTCGGCTACCTCCTCCTCGGCCTGGAGTCGAAGGGCCTCTTCTTTCTCTCTATTGAAATCGGCCTGCGCCTTTGCCAAGCCGACATATTGTCCGGTCGTTGGCGGGCGGCCGCGTCCTCTCTTGGCTTTTGGCACGGCCCCTTTGCTGAGGGGCGGTGTCACGTCGTCGTCAGAGCGCCTTTTACGGCGCGTCTTCTCCGAGAGTGCGGGCAAGCCCTCGGAGTCCAGCGATATGCCAGACATCTCACTGGAGTCCGAGAGCCAGTCCTCGCTGTCACATCCGGGATAGTCTCGTCCATGTTGGGAGACTCGACCACGAGGGGAGTCTCTACCAATGTCGTCTTTTCCGGTGCTTGGAGGCGGCATTTTCACGTCGCGTGTCAAGAGGACACGCGGCAGATCCTTGTCGCCTCTCAGTTTCTTCTTCTGCATCAACTTCAGCATCCGCTCAACGCCGTTGGGCTGCGGCTGACTGAAGTCGATGTCCTCGTCCGTTAGAAGCTCCGCCGCCGGCGTGGTAATGGGCGCCGGCTTCGGGCTGTCGCGCTTCTTCGCGCTGTCACTTCCTCCTCCTCCTAACGCCGCCAAAATGGCCCTCTGTCTCGCCGCTTTAGCGGCCTCCCCATCCTTGTTCACCGCCTTAGCGGCCCCCTCGTCCTTCCTCGCATTAGTTGGCCCCTCCGTATACACGGGCCGGCCACCGTCCGGAGACGGCGCATGGGATTCCCCGGCTCCTGAGGAACCGAGACCCACCCGGAGAATACTTTTGCTAATACGATCTGCCATCTTTACTCACTCCGACACCCCGGGTCGCGGGCCCGTTCGTCACACTGCGGGCGCAGCCAAACATACAAGACCGAACACACACACAAACACACGCCATACCGGCGTTCAGCCACCCCTCCCGTGTCACCATGAAAATGCTCACGATGGCACGGGGGAGGTGCCCAGGGACACGACGTGGACGGACCGGTATCGCCCCCAACCTAACCTAACCTAACCTAACCTAACCTAACCTAACCTAACCTAACCTAACCTAACCTAACCTAACCTAACCTTTTTTTTTTTTTTTTTTTTTTTTTTTTTTTTTTTTTTTTTTTTTTTTTTTTTTTTTTTTTTTTTTTTTTTTTTTTTTTTCCGGAGGGGGAAATGCATTACGCATACCACCCAGGCGCAGGGGGCGACCCGAGCGGTTATGTGGGACTCCCGTAGCTAATGAGACCACGGTATACCCACTAAAACCCCCCCCCATCTTCCGCCACGCCGCATATTGACGGGGCCACAGGAACGATACACACATCTGCGACCCCGCCAGCGGCCCGAAGACTCCACGATGGGCGCACAACACATGCGCCCTCCTCCTCGGCCCCCACCAAGGCTGTAGCAGACGCCCCCCGAGTCTGCTACTTGGAAGCCATGTGGCAGATCAAGTCTGTGGCTCTGCCACCGACCACACCTCGGCCGCAGAGGATAGGGCAAGCGGCGCACCGTAATACCTACTTGCCTCTTCCTCTGCGGCCCCACCAATGCCGTTCAAGCGGAACGGCCCCGCCAGCTCGCAGGGGGGGTAGGGAAAGCGGCAACCTACCACAATGCCTCTCCCCCCCGCGATCCGTCCTCGGCCGCAGAGGATAGGGCAAGCGGCGCACCGTAATACCTACTTGCCTCTTCCTCTGCGGCCCCACCTCGGTGCGCATCCGCAGCGGACTCCTCCAGTCCGCTGGGAGCGCCCACCTCGGGCCAGGCGGCGACACCGGCCGGCCCTGGTTGCCTCTTTGCTTCACCGCGGTTGTCCAAGCCGCGGTTACTAGAGCCCCACCGCCACGACAAGGCGTGCAACCATCGGGGGGAACCTAACCTAACCTAACCTAACCTAACCTAACCTAACCTAACCTAACCTAACCTAACCTAACCTAACCTAACCTAACCTAACCTAACCTAAACCTAAACCTAAACCTAAACCTAAACCTAAACCTAAACCTAAACCTAAACCTAAACCTAAACCTAAACCTAAACCTAAACCTAAACCTAAACCTAAACCTAAACCTAAACCTAAACCTAAACCTAAACCTAAACCTAAACCTAAACCTAAACCTAAACCTAAACCTAAACCTAAACCTAAACCTAAACCTAAACCTAAACCTAAACCTAAACCTAAACCTAAACCTAAACCTAAACCTAAACCTAAACCTAAACCTAAACCTAAACCTAAACCTAAACCTAAACCTAAACCTAAACCTAAACCTAAACCTAAACCTAAACCTAAACCTAAACCTAAACCTAAACCTAAACCTAAACCTAAACCTAAACCTAAACCTAAACCTAAACCTAAACCTAAACCTAAACCTAAACCTAAACCTAAACCTAAACCTAAACCTAAACCTAAACCTAAACCTAAACCTAAACCTAAACCTAAACCTAAACCTAAACCTAAACCTAAACCTAAACCTAAACCTAAACCTAAACCTAAACCTAAACCTAAACCTAAACCTAAACCTAAACCTAAACCTAAACCTAAACCTAAACCTAAACCTAAACCTAAACCTAAACCTAAACCTAAACCTAAACCTAAACCTAAACCTAAACCTAAACCTAAACCTAAACCTAAACCTAAACCTAAACCTAAACCTAAACCTAAACCTAAACCTAAACCTAAACCTAAACCTAAACCTAAACCTAAACCTAAACCTAAACCTAAACCTAAACCTAAACCTAAACCTAA
Organism: Aricia agestis; assembly: GCF_905147365.1. NCBI lineage: Eukaryota > Metazoa > Arthropoda > Insecta > Lepidoptera > Lycaenidae > Aricia > Aricia agestis. Next base: position 14,598,781 of record NC_056423.1, on the reverse strand, counting down.
ACCTAAACCTAAACCTAAACCTAAACCTAAACCTAAACCTAAACCTAAACCTAAACCTAAACCTAAACCTAAACCTAAACCTAAACCTAAACCTAAACCTAAACCTAAACCTAAACCTAAACCTAAACCTAAACCTAAACCTAAACCTAAACCTAAACCTAAACCTAAACCTAAACCTAAACCTAAACCTAAACCTAAACCTAAACCTAAACCTAAACCTAAACCTAAACCTAAACCTAAACCTAAACCTAAACCTAAACCTAAACCTAAACCTAAACCTAAACCTAAACCTAAACCTAAACCTAAACCTAAACCTAAACCTAAACCTAAACCTAAACCTAAACCTTAACCTTAACCCGCAGGTTGATTTGAAACTTTTAAAATAAATCGTTATAATGATACTTGATATACCCCGTTTTATGCTCAGAAAGTCAAAGATAACCTTTAAAAAAAAGAACCTTTGTAGAACACTTTCTTACAGGGGTTTACTAATAAAAATAAAAGAAAACTATTTTTTTTTTTTGGGTTTACTAATAAAAATAAAAGAAAACTAATTTTTTTTTTTTTTTTATAAGTCTACTGTGAAGTGTATAATCGTTATAATAAGAGTTAAAAAAAAAAAAAAAAAAAAAAAACGCTTATTTATTTTTATCTTATAATTAAGTTTTTTTTCTAAATATAGATATAAAATTGAATTCAAAGAGTCCGCTACAATTGAATTCAAAGAGTCCGCTACATCCATACAGCCCAAACTTATAAAAGTATGTTAAAAAAAAAAAAAAAAAAAAAGTTATGGTATTAATTTTGTGTCGTCTGCCAAACGGCTCCTGATATTCCACACTAGGTAGCCAGCAGCTGAAAAAATTGTCATTAAAAGTAAATTGAAGGTAAATAATTGTTTATAGTGGGCTGCTAGTAGCCAGTTCACGCACCTCCGCCTGCAGAGTTACACGTATGAATCACGCTTCTTTCCCGCAAAATGCATGCGGGATCCCGGTATCCCGGTATTGCATTCCCTACCTAAACCTAAACCTGCCCTGCCCTGCCTGCCCAGTCCTTTTCTGTCTTTTTCTGTTCAGTCCTGTCCTGTCCTGTCCTGTCCTATCCTATGTCAATGAACAATCCATATACCATCAAATCGAAATATTAAGTCATATTTATCTCTGTTTGCTTCCACTTTCTTATACAGTGTGTAACAAAAATAAGTGATAATACTTTAGGGCGTGTACGTGTTCCTTGTAGAGAGTTCACTGTGAAAGTAGCAGCGCTGAAAGACGAAATTTTTTTTTCACTTTTGTATGGGGAAACTCGTGACGCTCGAGCCCTTGCCTATATATAAATAATTAACTTTAATCTACATTTACTCAGTGATCAATTTAAGTTAGTGGAGAGGTTAAAATTTGGTATTCAATAACATAACTATATCATTATTAAACTAATACAATAAAACTAAATTACAATAAAAACTAGCGTAAAAAGAGAACAGTTTAAATATAAAAAAGGTTGTCATCCAGACTGCTGCCTTTAGGGAGAGTGCCCACAATACTAGCCACATTGCCCCGCTGTAAGGCCAGGCTTAATCGCTGGCCAAAATACGCTCCAGCCCTCTGGTCACCTGTGCGGCCAAAATACGCTCCAGCCCTCTGGTCACCTGTGCGATCTATGAGGCGGGATGATATAAGATTGAAAAACTTTTTCATATCATCCCCCCATGGGCCTAACGTTTCAAACGCAAGCGGCAAAAATATGTAGTCACGGCTTAAAGATACATATTTTCGCCGCTTACGCGTTTGCGCTTCGGACGCCGCCGCACCAGCCGTCACTGAAGTTCCATGTAAATAGGAGGCCGCCAGTGTGTCGACACATGTTGCGTCCCACACCAAGCACCTCCCACTTTTCCATGGAACTAATGTTAAGCCGTCGGGTCTCTTGCCATCATCACGGGCAATACCATTCGGCTCTAAAATAGCCGGAACGTTGATGGAGACAAGAGCCCGACGTACAACATCATTCAATGCCGTGTGGCGCGACAGACGACCAGCGCTCCGCTGGCAAGAAAGCCCATGGTGACTCAGACGATCTACCATAGATCCACAAGGGCAGCAGTGTGGATGGTTTGTTGGCAAACCTAGTCGCAGACTGATGGCAAGGGAGAAGGTGGTATTGTCCAGTAACGTGCCTAAATTTGGAGATGGAAGTGCTTGGAGCCAGAGTCCAGATTCCCAAGTTGCAGCAGCCAGAAGACGGGCCCGCTCAGCCGCGTCGGAACTAGAGTTAACTAGCTTATCAAATACAACACGGCAAAGCGGCTCATCCCAAAGACGCTGCAAACAAATGTTGGCTGGAACGGTCCCATTGGCACTAGCTTCTCTCCAGGCCTCTAACGCGTCACTATAAAACGATTGATATTATTATAATTATTTTTTATATTATAATTTTTTTCATTTAATATAATAGCCAAATATCACGTCCTTGAGTATTGAACATATCTCACTATTCACGCCGTATGGAAATCCATAGTATCCCTAAATAAAACTAAAACAGGAAAAAAAATTCTAAACTGGCCCGAATTTGGAACCCGACCCTATGGATACAAGAGCGGCACTCGTACCATTGAGCCACCACAGCTCGTACGGTGGGCGGTGAAAATTTTGTATGGATTCTAAAGAAATAAGGATTTATTATTTTCATTTTTTTTCAATTTGACATGCATCAAGTTTTATATTCGTTTGCCCAGTTTTGTAGCAAATATTAATGATAGTATTACCGATAGTTGTCTACCCATACGCCATCTAGTTACTAAAATGAAAGCTGTTTGACAATCAAATTTAAAAAATAAGAAAATGCCTCATTCTAAATAAGAAAGTGCTCGCCGGGCACTTGCGGCGCAGTCTTTTTACCCACTGTGTGCGTTAGTACTTAGTAATATAATGCGTGTTAGGGTAAATGGCGTTATCAAGGTGTTAGGTTAAACGGTGTTGGGTTAAAGGGTGTTAGGTTATACGGTGTTAAGTTAAAAGGGACATTGTTGAAAGGGTTTTGGTTACCAGGGGTGTTTTCCAAAAAGGGGTTAGTTTAATAGGTGTAAAATAAACGAGGTTAGGTTAAAAAAAACGCGATTAGGTTTAATGAGGTTAAGTTTTAAGGGGTTAGCAGGGCTGTAGCTAAAGTCAGATTTGAGGTAGGGCAGAATTGGTTATAGGTAGGGCGGAAGTAAGAAAAAAATCATAATTGATTGATTTTCTTGGGTTTTGGTATTTTTAAGGTAGGGCATTATGATTTTAAGGTAGGGCATTGCCCCACAATGCCCCCCCCTAGCTACGGCCGTGGGGGTTAGGTTAGAAGAGGATAGGTTAGAAGAGGAGAGGTTAACCTTTAACTATGGACATCTAACATACTTATGGACATAGGATCTGACAGACCGCTCGTATTTTCATCAGTTTTTTAGGTACCAATTGAAAGATTTTTTCGTATTATTTTTGCTTAAATGCCCACACAATAATTGATTTAGGGAATGTATGGGTTAAATATCCAAAATTCTAAATTATATTGTTAAATAAAGCATTTTAAGCAAAAGTCACTTTTAAGACTCATTCACCTGTGACGAAAAAATGAAATTTTTATATGAGAAACATAAGTTTTAAATCTTTTTGCCCTAATTTTTAAGTTAGGTTAAAAATGCGATTAGGTTTAAAGAGGTTATGTTTTAAGGGGTTAGGTCAGAAGAGTTTTGGGTTAAAAGAGGTTAGGAGAGCTTACGTTTTTTTTTTTTGTTTTACGGCCCCTCACTTGGGACCTCTTGTTTCCCCTTCAGTAAGAAGGGACTATTAATTGCTTTTTTGACATTATTACTATAACAATTTGTTAGGTATTAATTACAGATAATTTTTTCTCTACACTTAAATCAGTATTTCTGTTTTCATCGATTTTATATCTCAGTTATACAATTTATATTTCACTTACAGATTATTACATATTCTTACATGACATTTGTAAGATTTAATACTTTTACATTTATTACTTTTTTACTATTACATTAATTATATACAATGAAATTTATTATTTTTATACTATTACATTTATTATGTTTATACTTTTACATTTATTACTTTTTTACTATTACATATATTATTCTTAAACTATTACATTTATTATGTTTATACTATTACATCTACTTATTACTTTTATACAATTACATTTATTATTTTTATTCTATTACATTTACTTCTTTATATTTATGTTACAGTTATTTTTATTCTGTCTATTTTCTGTCTGTTTATTTTGATACATATTTTTACATATTCCCTAAAATATATCATTTCTTAACATTTGTTTTTGTTATAAAATAGCATCTATACAGTGTGTAACAAAAATAAGTGATAATACTTTAGGGTGTGTACGTGTTCCTTGTAGAGAGTTCACTGTGAAAGTAGCAGCGCTGAAAGACGAAAAAATTTTTTCACTTTTGTATGGGCAAGGGCCCGAGCGTCACGAGTTTTCCCATACAAAAGTGAAAAAAAAGTTTGGTCTTTCAGCGCTGCGACTTTCACAGTGAATTCTCTACAAGGAACACGTACACACCCTAAAGTATTATCACTTATTTTTGTTACACCCTGTATATATTGACAGCAATTTTGTTTGTGCCTTATAAAAGATGGCCTATATTCATGTTTCATTATGAGTGTTGCAAAAACCTCTAATAATGCATGTGCATTCAGCCCGGAACTCCCGGCGGGAGTGGTTGCTACCATAATTATAACATAATAATGTTGGTGCAAATTTAATAGGATTTTATAGCGCGTGCAATAAGATAGTACAGTTATTTTCGTAAGTTAAGTAGGGGGTGGTAACAATATAATATGTGCTGTGCGTATTTAATGTTTTTATCGAAAAGCTTATGCCTTACATGCTTTCTTATTGTAACAATAATTTCATGTAAGTGCAAAGTTTTTTTTTTTTTTTTTTCACAGCACATTTACATTCATTGTTGCATTTAATAACACTATTACCTACATACAATATTTATTTCCCTACACTTACATTCCCACCGGCGACTTATTTGTCCTCTGGGTCATATGCTACTGTTGCACGCGCTATAGCATCCCACCTTTGTCGCACCGGGCAATCCGTACTGAACGCGTGATGGTTTGTCTGCTTTAGGTCTTCCTTCTTACAGTTTATGCAACACGGCTTTTTACCTTCCTTAAGATCACCACACTCAGACTGGTGATGTGCTCCGGAGCAGTGGGCGCATCTCTCTTCGGCAGCGCTACAGAATCGCCGCCCATGTCCGTATCCCAAGCAGCGCGAGCACTGGATTAGGGGGGACTGGTCGGCGACTCTGACGCGCTGGATATCTATATGTCGCAGGGAAAAGAAAATATCAGGTATATCCCGAAATCCCTAGGGATATCACGAAATCGCGGTAGATACCGAATATTCTTGTTTCTTTCGTCTTCTTACTAAACAAATCTAGTGATATGTCATTTCACTAAACTAAATCTAGTGAAATGTCAGAAAAGCGGATACCGCCGAATAAAAATCGAGCTACGCATTTCTCTCGCTCGCTCTAATACCCTATAACTATCTTATGGGGGCGAATAACCCTAAATTGACGATTTTATAATTCATTTTTATACTTAAAAATAAGCCCCGAATTTTTTCATTTGTAGACATAGATACTACATTATATTTCCGACAATCAGACCTAGCAAAAACACGATATCTTAAAATTTTCTCGATCACAAAGATGCATCTAATTTTCACGAATTTTTCATATATTGCCATAACCATGCATTAAACTAAGTTAATATTTTAACACATTGTATAAAATTCTATCATTGAGGAACTGACCTAGCGGATTTTTTAAATGTTACATATTTATCGAGTTATTAGGAAAAAAATATTTTTCATTTTATTTAAATGAATCCGCGTCGTCCTTTTTCACCTGGCATATGAAAGACGGGCGTGAGTGTGAAGAGCGAAGGACGATTTTTTGCGTTAGTCGCCCTCTTAACGCGAATGGGGCATTATCAGCGTGAAGGGATCTTATTATCGGTACCGTATTGAGTTATTAATATCCCCATAATATACATTTAACAGGCTATCGAACCATGCAAGTAACATGCACGTGAGTCTGGAAAATATTAAAAAATGTTGAAACTCGAGAGTCGTAAAAGGTGATATTTAGAAAATCGCATTCAAACTTAACGTACCTACAGGTAATTATTTAACGACTAAAATCACACGAGCCGCGCCAGCTCGAGCGACACATTTGTCCCATTAGTGCCCGTGTGGGTATTAGAGCGAGCGAGAGAAATGCGTAGCTCGATTTTTATTCGGCGGTATCCGCTTTTCTGACATTTCACTAGATTTAGTTTAGTGAAATGACATATCACTAGATTTGTTTAGTAAGATGACGTAAGAAACAAGAATATTCGGTATCTACCGCGATTTCGTGATATCCCTAGGGATTTCGGGATATCCCTGATATCTTCTTTTCCCTGCGACATATATATAGGTATCCTGCCTCTGTGATAAGCGCCCACATCCCCGGCGAAGGAGCTTACGTTAAAAGAGGTAAGGTTAAGATGTTAGGTGAAAAGAGGTAAGGTTAATAGAGGTTAGGTTAATAGAGGTTAGGTTAATAGAGGTTAGGTTAATAGAGGTTAGGTTAATAGAGGTTAGGTTAATAGAGGTTAGGTTAATAGAGGTTAGGTTAACAGAGGTTAGGTTAACAGAGGTTAGGTTAACAGGGGGGCGATACCGGTCCGTCCACGTCGTGTCCCTGGGCACCTCCCCCGTGCCATCGTGAGCTTTTTCACGGTGACACGGGAGGGGTGGCTGAACGCCGGTATGGGCGAGTGATTGTGTGTGTGTTTGGCTGCGCCCGCAGTGTGAAGAACGGGCCCGCGACCCGGGGTGTCGGAGTTTGAAGCTATGGAGGATCGCAATTGTCAAAAGAATCTCCGGGCGGGTCCCGGCTCCTCTGGGGCCGGAGAATCCCGTGCACCTCCGCTAGGGGGTGCGAGGTCCGTGTATACGGAGGGACCAACAACTGCGATGAGCGAGTCGGAGGCCGCAAAAGCGGCGAGGCAGAGGGCCATTTTGGCGGCGCTAGGAGGCGATGCCCCTAAGAAGCGCGACAGCCCGAAGCCGGCGCCCATTACCGCGCCGGCGGCGGCTTTGAGTGACAAGAAGTTGAGGGGTGACAAAGACTTTCCACGTGTCCTGCTGACACGCGATGTGTTCATGCCACCCCCGACTCGATTCACCGGACAAGACACTCCTGGACTTGACAGCGAGGACTTGCTCTCGGACTCCAGCGAAATGTCTGGCATGTCGCTGGACTCCGAGGGCCTGCCCGCATTCTCGGACAGGACGCGCCGAAAGAGGCGATCGGATGATGACATGGCGCCGCCCCTCAGCAAGGGGGCGGTGCCTAAATCTAAGAGAGGACGCGGTCGCCCGCCAACAAGCGGACAATATGTCGGTCTGGCGAAGGCGCAGGCCGATTATAATCGGGAAAAAGAGGAGGCCATTCGGCTGCAGGCTGAGGCCGAAATCGTTGAGGCGACGCGGGAGTTGGGGAAGGTGCGAGCGACCATCAGCTCCGCCCACTCCCAATCCGGATTCCCCGTTTCTTCTCCTGCGCGAGAAGAGACTTTGGAGCGGACAAGCGCTGACTTAGTGAAGACGGTGGAGACTTCGCTGAAGACCATTGAAATGGTCGCCACGAAGTCCTCTAATCTTAAGGGTACCTACGTAAGGTACCTTAAAGATTCGGTGGCGGCCATTGAAATGGTCTTCGATGAAGTGAAAGATCGCTCCTCAACGGAAGAGATCAGAAGGCTGGAGGCCCAGAACGCGCGGCTCGAAGGGCAAGTGGCGATTTTACGTCAAGAGCTCAACGAGTTGCGCATACAGACTTCACAGCCCACGGGAAATGACGTGCGTGAGCTATTGGCCGAAGTGTCTCGTGCAAACGTGGAGACATTTGGCAATATGCTCAACGCCAGGCTCGCCGGGTTGGAGGATCGTCTCCTACCAGAGCCGAGGCGAAGGCCACCGCTAGTAGCTGATAACGCAGCGGCTGTGAGCGTTGAGGCCCCCCTAGTCGAAGGAGGATTGTCGAAGGCTAAGAACAAGCCTTTGACTAGGAATAGGAAAAAGGCGACCATGGAAGCGGCAGGGCCGTCACAGGCTTCCACCGCCAGCGTGCCGCTGAAAGAAGGAGGAAAGGAAAGGAAGAAGAGAGGGAAAAAGTCGTTGGCCGCACGAGAGGCGGAACAGGCGAGGGTACGTACACCCGCCCCGTCTGCGACTGACCCCTCGTCCACACGGTCCACAGTGGAACCGCGGGGGCGAAAACAGAAGAAGGAAAAGGAAGCTACCAAAAAGGCAGCCCCCAAGAAGAAAAAGAAAAGGAAGCTGCGTCCATCCAAGACCGCTGCCATCACTCTAACGATGGAGAAGGGGGTAGACCAGAGTCGTGTGTCGTACGCCTCCATTTTGGAAGAGGCGAAGAGCCGGATCGACCTTGAAGAGGTAGGAATCTGCCAGAAAAACAAGGTTCGATTCCGGCTAGCGAGGACGGGTGCCCGGATACTCGAAGTGACCGGGGAGGACGCCCAGCAGAAGGCGGACGCCCTCGCCAACAGAATGAGGGATATCCTTGACAGGGACGTCGTTAGAATCGGCCGCCCTGTCAAAAGAGCCGAATTGCTCGTCTCCGGCATGGATGACGCAGCGACCGCCGCCGATGTCATTAAGGCGGCGGCAAAAGAAGGCAGTTGCCCGGCCACCGACATCCGGTCGGGCAGAATTACGGTGGGTCCTAGGGGCGCGCGGAGTTTGTGGCTCCATGTCCCCACAGTTGCTGCCAAGAAGCTGATGGCTTCTGGGCGGCTGCAGGTAGGCTGGGTCATGACGAAGGTGGTGCTGCTGGCCGCGAGGCCAACGCGGTGCTACCGATGTCTTGACACCGGCCACTTGGCGCCGAACTGCCAGTCCCCGGTGGACCGTAGCGGGAATTGCTTCCGCTGCGGTAAGCCGGGGCACAAGGCCGCCGACTGCGCGGAGGAGCCCAGATGCTTTTTCTGCGCCGAGCTCGGCAAAGAAAGCAACCACGTGCTGGGGACTAATGGTTGTAGCACAACAGCCAGCAAGTCGCCCGGCACGAGGAAGAAGCGCAAGGCTCCCTCCAAGACTCGGCTGCGTAAGCGGCCTGGAGCTGATGAGGCAGGGGCGAGTCAAAACGCCCCCGCCATGGAGGTGGAAGCCTAGGCCTGTGGGCAGTTGATCGGGGGATCACTGCCCACAGCATAGGCCCCGAGGAGAAAGGCTCCCTTTGATGCCCGGGGAGCCTCTCAGTGAAGGCAGGCGGCGGCGCAGGCTGCTGCAATGATGTGGTGCCAGAAGCGGCAAGCGCTGCGGAGGAGCGGTGCGATAACGATCCCGCTCCTTCGCGTGTAGCGTTGACGAGGGCATGGGGGGGTTTTAGTCGGTAAACCTCCGGTGACCCGGAGGGAGTCCGACATACCCCTGCCCCTTCCCCCGAGGGGCGGGGGATGCGTAATGCATTTCCCCTCAAAAAAAAAAAAAAAAAAAAAAAAGGTTAGGTTAACAGAGGTTAGGTTAACAGAGGTTAGGTTAACAGAGGTTAGGTTAACAGAGGTTAGGTTAACAGAGGTTAGGTTAACAGAGGTTAGGTTAACAGAGGTTAGGTTAACAGAGGTTAGGTTAATAGAGGTTAGGTTAATAGAGGTTAGGTTAATAGAGGTTAGGTTAATAGAGGTTAGGTTAATAGAGGTTAGGTTAATAGAGGTTAGGTTAATAGAGGTTAGGTTAATAGAGGTTAGGTTAATAGAGGTTAGGTTAATAGAGGTTAGGTTAATAGAGGTTAGGTTAATAGAGGTTAGGTTAATAGAGGTTAGGTTAATAGAGGTTAGGTTAATAGAGGTTAGGTTAATAGAGGTTAGGTTAATAGAGGTTAGGTTAATAGAGGTTAGGTTAATAGAGGTTAGGTTAATAGAGGTTAGGTTAATAGAGGTTAGGTTAATAGAGGTTAGGTTAAAAGAGGTAAGCATAAGAAAAAAAGGTTATACGATGTCAGGTTAACACGGTGTTGTTATTAGTTGCTTGGAGCGATCGTAAACAATATTAGGTATACAATAATATAGTAAGGTTAGGTGTGAAAAATTTTTGCGTAGGTTCGTCTGTATTTTAATCGTTAGGTTAGCGGTCCCGGAGGAACCTATCTTAGGCATCAAAGTCACTGTGACAGCTGTCAAAATGACTTTGACCTATGTCAACTACCAAAGCAAAAAATAATACAATCCTTCACAAAGGGTTAATAACAAGACATTCGTGTGTAATATTTATTATTATTAAAACCACATCGTTTCAAGGGCTGCAGCATGTTGTAGCTCGGTAAACCGCAGCTCTCAAGGCGCGGCTGTGGCGCAGCGCCGCGCATTTCAGTAGCCTCTCGTCCGCATTTAGCAATTAGGATCTTGCGGTATCTAAAAGTATTTTTACTGTAGTTTACTATAAAATAACATTTGGTGGTGACACCAAATGAAAATCTGTTTTATAACATCGGGCTATAAACATATTATATTAAGATGGTATCATCAACAATAAACAGTCAACACGCTTATTTAAAATACTTAAAACACTTCACATTAATTTATATTATGTCGAGATTATTCGACTTGCAACTGATTTGTTACATTAATGGTTACAACTCAAAAAAAATTTAAAAACTGATTATCAGAAAAACATGCGAACTTTTGTAAAGAAAGTTTGACATTGACATTTGGCATTAGACATTACCAGTTTTTTTTTTTTTATGAGATGGCGCTACGGCTATATAACTATTGCCATTTGCCAGAGTGAATTAAAAGGCGGGAAAACAAAATATTCTGCATCGACGTCGAGATGTATCGTGCTATAAATTATAATATACATTTTTACATTACCTGCTCTGTGTGTGACACCCTTTAATCCAAATTAATTACAGAACTTTATAACTTTGGGATTAAACTGTAGGTATTGTTTATAAAACGTTAGATACTCGAGTGGTTTTGAGTGATCACGTGATCAAAGTACTTCGAGCTTACCTCGATAACGCCAGTGCTCACAGTAGAATATGGCGACCGATTTATGACGTCATATATTTCCCTAGGGTGCTGCGGCAGTATACTGGCAGTCCATAACGGAACGAATTTTTCTTCAGTGATAGCACTGTGCAGTGCCCGCAGTGCATTCCGGAACATACCCCTGGTAATATATTAAATATATTACCAGGGGTATGTTCCGGGATATATAATTATTATATTATTGTGGTAATATCGTCTGTGCTTGTGCTTGTGTTGGTCGTTGGAGGCTTTACTGACACTTCTTGTTATTTATATATATTATAGCACGCTTTGCTCACACTTATTCACGGGTACCTACATAATAATATTATATTCATTAATGGCATGGGCGTATATATGGGGGTGTCCTGGGGTGCGGACCCCCTTCATTACTATCCATCTTACTTGTCCAATTTCGACAGTAATATATCGACGGGTGAAAGCGGAAGTGGCGTAACTTGAATTTTGGCCAAAATCACTCTTTAATTGATTGTTGTATAAAAAAAATCTGCGTCGAATGGTCTATATCTCGTCTTTCTACGATAAATTCTAGTAAAGATACGACCATGGATTTTTTCCACCTTTTAGCACAGACCTTAAAATAATTTGTCGTAACTAGACGAAAAACTGCAATTTTTTGATAAAAGATAGATATGGCAATGCGTGAGAAATTAGAAAAAGATACGACACAGGTTTTTTAACTCTCGAGTTTGATTTGAATGAGTTACGACATTTCTATCGCCTAATATACAACATTCCCAAGGATACGACAATTTCGCTGCGGGAAATGTTGTGTACTTTTATAGATACGACAATTTATTTCATACTTATTTCATAGCTATGAAAAAGTTTTTTTCTATTCATTTTAACACATAATTTTAATCTTAAACCTATACTTACAACCAACGAATATAGTTGAGTTATGTGTAGATAAGTAACGCCATTTCATCTCCCTCCCGCCCCTCTATGATACCTTCGTCGGCGCTCCCTATACGCCGTTCTTAACACCTTTTAGTTGATGCGCGAACGTCGATTTGAGAAAACGAGTTTGTTGCTGTATTCTTAACACTATTGTATCAATGCACGTTTATTCGTGTCATAAATGAAGCTTAATCAAGTTAGTGAAAGCAGAGTGGGCCTTTTTTTGATGGGCAGGGCAATCCATCATGGGTGCCCCGGGTTGGGGATGTGCCTCAGTTAAGCTGAAGCACCCCGGGGGTATGTGGGACTATTACCCACTAAAACCACCTGCGGTTTGTCTTCAGCCGTATACGGAGGGATGTCCTGGATATATCTAACACAAGACTCCCTCCACGGCCGGACTTCCTCCAAAATAAGGGAACGCTTTGGCAAACTGAAGCATTCCTCTCGGCGCCGGGACCATCCTGACCCAGAGCTCCGGATTAGACAGAAGTTTGAAGGTTCGCGTAACGACGCCTCCGTACTCCCATCCTACGCCAGCGGAGCGGAACGGAGGATGGATCATCCTATCGCACGCAAGGACGGTTTCGCAGAAAGGGACCGCCGCCTACCAGGCCTCATCGCTCTCGAGCATGCAGCGAACCATGCTCGAGAGCGAGAGGTCCCGACCAAGCACCGCCAAAAATCATGGTGCTGCACGGCCCAACAAACGCACACCTCGAGGGTGTACTGGTCCTCCGCAGCACCGCACTCATGGCAGGCTGGCGTTGGCTCCCTCCTGGCGACATTACATAAGTACGCATCGAAACATCCGTGTCCAGTGAGTACCTGTGCAAGGCAGAAGGTGAGGGGTTTTCTCTTGCGGCACCGCAAGAACTGGATGCAGAGCCTGAGCCGTACGTTAACCGTACTGGGCCTGCGCCAGGCCCCCACCCCACCTCCTCAACAGCCACCGCTATCCTAGCTTTCGGACCCGCCGGAGCTCCTCCCAATGTAGGTCTTGACCCCGTGACCTCTCTGAAACGAGGAGGTGCAACTCGGCAGAGACTGTCGCAACAAGCTCCCACGCCGGGTTTTCCACCAGGGCAGTGGCTGCCGCCCAGGACCCTCACCGCAAAGACCCGCTGCACTCTTCGCAGCTGGGCCTCTCATATATTCTTACGAGTGGTGAGGGAATCTGCCCAAATTGGGGCACCGTACAGGGCTATACTCCGACAGACTCCGGAGTATAGCCGCTTGCAGGCTTTGCTGGGCCCTCCTATATTAGGCAGAGGCCGGCCCAGCGCTGACGCCGCCCTCACGGCCTTCGGTCCCAACTGTTGGAAATGTGGGCCGAAGGTCCACCTCCCGTCCAGGATGAGTCCAAGACATTTAAGCGTCGGACTCATCTTGACCTCCATCTCCCCGATAAGGAGTCGTGCTCCGGGTGGGGGACCTCTCCTCCCGGGTCCGCGGAAGAGTAGGGTTTCGGGCTTGCTTAGGCGTACCCGAAGCCCAAGCCACTCTATGCGGCTGACAATGAGGGATGCTCCCACCTCAGCCAGCCGCGCAGCCTCCTCGAAGCTCTTATCTCAGAATAAGACATAGGTGTGGTCGCAGTAATAGACGAGCACCACGCCCGAGAGAAGAGCACACCGCAGGACCCAGTCGAAGCAAGAAACATCCAGACGCGAACCTTGTGGGACACCGCACTCGACCTTCCTCCTCTCTAAGGACCCCAACCCGCCTTCGTAGAAAGCAGAGTGGGCCGGCTTCTATTGTGTTGAAAAAGTGTGCTCCAGAGTTGGCTCCGGTCTTAACACGTCTTTTTCGTTTCTCCTACACTTCTGGCATTGTCCCGGCTTCTTGCAAGACAGCTTTGGTGTACCCGATCCCCAAAATAGGTGACCGCTCATATCCTTCCAACTACAGACCAATCGTTATAACCTCCGGCTTCTCGCAGATTATGGAATCCATTATCAATAGCCAGCTCTTTCGATACTTAGGCGGCTTGGGATTACTAAGCGACAAACGGGTTACGTACGGGTAAAGTACGGGTTCCGAAAGGGTCGCTCAGCTGGTGATCTCTTGGCGTACCTAACTCATCGTTGGACTCAGGTGATTGAGTCGAAGGGAGAGACATTGGCTGTTAGTTTGGACATTACAAAGGCCTTTGATCGGGTTTGGCAAAAAGCGCTGCTATCATAGCTCATAACATAGGCTCCCTGAGAATTTATGCAAATGGGTCACAATTTTCTTAGCAGATCAATGACATGTTACAGACCAACGGCATTTATTGCTATGCAAATGATAGTACAGTTGATTCCCTATATATATCAGCTCCCCCCTTATTTTTCTAAATGTCATTGAGAGTCGAAAAGAACTTGTGTCTGAAATAGAGAATTCACAGGAGAAAATCTCTAAATAGGATCGACGTTACTTATTCCAATTCAACCCCACCAAGATACAAGTTTACGCGTTCACCACTAAAAAGTCACCAATAGTCATAATATATCTCCTCGTTTTCAAGGTACCTCTTTAACAATCTCCCCCAGCATTGAAATACTTGGCGTAAACATATCGAGCGAAGTCCAGTTCCGGTGTCATCTAGAGGGTGAAGCCAAGCTAGCCTCGAAAAAGCTTGGTGTTTTTAACAGAGCGAGACAGTATTCCAGTCCGGGCTAACGTTTACAACTCTACAAGGCGCAGATTCGGCCTTATATGGAATACTCTTCTCATCTCTGGACAGGGGTGCCAAATACCAACTACTCCCTTTGGATCGTATCCAACGAAGAGCCGCTAGAATTGTTGACTGCCATAGTATTTCAAACAGGCTTGACCCCTTGGAATTACGCAGAGATGTAGCTGCACTCTGATTCCTATATCGGCTGTATCACACGGAGTGCTCCTGCAACTTTTCGCCATGATTCTTCACGGTGGAAGACTGCCACTCACCATAATGAGTGGCAGTCTTCCACCGTGCGTTTTTCACGCAATTTTCTGCTGAACACATGTAAAATTCCCTGTTTATTTTCTTATATTATAAACGTATAACAGTAAATAATCGGATTATTTCTTATAATATGTTATAATGACATTCTTTTAAAATAAACAATTCATTCACTTTAAGATACAGTATTCCATTTTAACAACGTCTGTCGCCGATTTTGCACTTAAACCAAAAGCTGTAATGTAATTTAATTAAGTAAACAAGATACGGCGAAATTAAATTTGTAGGAGCATGTTATATTTGAAATACGACAGATCCGTCGCTCAAAAAAATTTGCTTTTTTAAGTTGTCTATACATTTCCTCTCAAAGATACAACATTTCTGCTGCATAAAATAGAAAAATATTTTGTCGTAATTTGTAAAAAATCAATGAAATATCAACTTTAGAACAATTTTAACAAACTCATCGTTTAGGCCTAAAATTAATATAAATACGTTCCAATTTTAACGTTCTTTGTTGATAAATATAGAAGTTATGAATTTTTAAAAAAGTTTTTGGCTCTACTGTAAAGTTGGGTTTTTCGAGATATGCCACTTTTGCTTTCACCCGTCGATATGTACCTCGCCGATTAAAATCGGTGCGGTACATGTATAATTTTTTTATTTATTTCCTAAACACGTTGCCTATTTGCTGCTTTTTTACGTTAGGGACCACCCTTATCAAAGCTATATATACGCCCGTGATTAATGGTCAATATGTCGTGTATTAAGTGTTAGGAAACTCTACATACTAAGAGCAGGAATGGCTATGCACAAGCATATCCTTAGCTCCTCCCATTACATAACACTAATGAAACAACGGTCTTATAGAGTTCCCGCAGTCGCTGTCAAAACTTCGTTCGCTCAAAAATTTGGCTTGTTTCTCCTGCCTTACACATACAATAACCTTATTAAATTATGCCAAATTGATAAGTTATCTTTTATGAAAGCTAAGACTGTTGTTTCTGAAACTCTTCTTGGAATTTCTTATGAGGAAGCTGAAAATATGATCAAAATTACCGAATAAAGTCATGCTCACATAAACACACACACACACACACACACACACACGCGCGCGCGCGCGCGCGCGCTCTCACACACACTCACACACGCACGCACACGCGCACATACCCACGCACACGCGCACATACCCACGCACACACATACACACACACAACACTCACGCACACGCACTCGCGCATACACACACTCACACTAATAACATCAATAAAATAACTTTTAATTTAGTGTAATTATATTAGTAATTATTTTAAAAACATAAAATTATGTAATTATCGTAACTTCGTCTCGTCCCCACAGGACAGGCATCGCCTAGTGTGGGGATCCATTATCGCATATTATGTTAATTTTTGTTTTTTGGCCAATAAATATTTGTATTTTGTATTATTTGTATATCACATACAGAAAACTCAACACCACTCTTTCAATACTACATATTGGCCGTGTTCGTCGGCGTATTTTTGGACAAACCTTTTATTGCGCATGTCCAAAAGATGTCATGGCAACGCCATAACAAGTTGCTGGTCAAGTCGTAAACAACGTCCTAATTGTTTATACATGATTAAAATAATAAAAGCTAAACATAAATTAATAATTAAAATATTTTTTTTTTTTTATGAAATAAGAGGGCAAACGAGCAAACGGGTCACCTGATGGAAAGCAACTTCCGTCACCCATGGACACTCGTAGCATCAGAAGAGATGCAGGTGCGTTGCCGGCCTTTTAAGAGGGAATAGGGTAACAGGGGAGGGTAGGGATGGGAAGGGAAGGGAATAGGGGAAGGTAGGGAAGGGAATAGGGTAGGGGATTGGGCCTCCGGTAAACTCACTCACTCGGTGAAACACAGCGCAAGCGCTGTTTCACGCAGGTTTTCTGTGAGAGTGTGGTATTTCTCCGGTCGAGCTGGCCCATACGTGCCGAAGCATGGCTCTCCCACTGGTTTGTTCATTGCAACGCCACCAACAAATTGCAATTGGGTTAAATGTCAAGTCGTAAACAGTTGTCGTTGCCATGGCATGACATGATTTGGACATGCGCAATAACTAGGTTTTGCAGCGAATGCGCTAAAAATTACGCCGACGAACACGGCCATTGTATGGTACATGTTTTTTCCGAACACTACATCCGTGGTTTACGGTCCAGCCAAAATAAAAGGGCAGACGGTACCATGTATAAAATGTGTTATATAAATAGGTATAAAATACTGCTAAATAAAAACAAATTTTATAATGTCATAAATCGCTTTAATAATGATTGACTAGAGATGGCTCAAATCATTACATTTTCTTAATCAGTATCGGTGAATTGTATTTTAAATTTAATCATGATTTAAATTACTTATACATAATAATAATAGTAATAGGTAGTTTTCTATAGTATGTGCACAATAGCATGTTACGGGTAACACTGGCATTTTATTTGTAGACTATAGTTGGGTGTATAAAATTAAAATGTTTTATTTCAAGTCCGTATCGAATATCGATGTCATCGATATAATCTTCTTTTAAAAATGGCCGCCTCGGTGAGTTGCCAATGTCAGAGTGGCTTTCATCGATATAATCGTTTTGATCGATGTTTTAAGAACTATGGATAATAATCTGACAGATGTCAAATGTTACCTATTAACTGTAGAATATTCTAGCTAGGTTAAATTCAAGTTACTACAATACTAGTGGTACAGCTGAAATACTAATTTGTAAATCGTAGCAACTTTCAAGAACAAAACGAAACGTTAGGCTGTTTACACACACGGCGGCGATACCGTGCCGTTACGCGTGTTTGTAAACAGCCTTACTGAACCTGTCACCCGTGCTTTACTGCAGACGCTACAGTGCTCATAGTATAGCTGATTTATATACACAACTGACGTTTTATAACAATCCAAGCTGTTTTGACTTACGAAAATGTATAGGTCCGGTAGAATCTGATGGCAAACATGGGAAAAAATACATTGACGCTAGCAATACCGGGGTAATAGGAGTAAAACGTTTTGTCTTGGCAGCCATAATATTAAAAATATATTATGTTAAACGACCTCGTTACCTTATGAATATAGTCCTAGCCAAAGGAGGATGGGCAGTTTTGTATGGAGCGTGGGCTATCCGCGGCCATAGACAATTCTAACATATATTCATATTTAGCAGTCCTCCAATTGCAGTGGAGAAATCTCATCGCCAAATTTAACTTCAAAGTGGATAAAAATTAAAATATATTTTTATTTTTCAAGATGATATGTATAATTTAATAAGTATCTAATAAGCTTATGTTTAGAGCAAAAGCGGGAAGGTAAAGGTTTTTTATAAGGAGGACCAGTGTTTATTAGTACTTACTTCGTGTTCAATAATATCACTTAATTCCACTGCTGGTAACCTAACCTAACCTCAAACCTAAACTAAAAAACATGTCCAAAACAAAAGTTGTTCCTAAATATCTGTTCTTTCATTTGACACTAATTTCATCAGTGGCCGTCGATAGCCCAAATTGGCCCATTGTCCCTTGTCTTGGATTTTTATATAAGTGGCCAATCAATTCACAAAATATTTCACAATATTATACATTACGACACTACAACAAAAATTATAAAGACAAAACATAATAATATTATCTTATCTAATACAAAAATTACGTGTAAATAAAGCACCATTTTCAGATCTTAACATTTATAGACAGATCTTTCGGTAGATCATCGTTATAATAATATTTAAATATAAAAGTTATAATATGTAAAAGTGTACAATATATGTAAACATAATAAATAAAAATGCATTATATTAAAACAATAATTATTATAATATTATGAGATTCGTCCGCCACTTTTCAATGGTGAAACATTTAAAATTATTGTATCTATCACACAACGACAGGTAGGTGACAAAATATAGTCGCCCGTGTATTTAGTTGCCCAAAACAATCAATTTAGTTCAATACGTACTAGCTGCATACCAACGTAAACACTAAACAGGAGGTCAATAATATCAGTACCGGTGTTACATTCAAATACTTCAAGTCGTTCCCGACGTGAGATTCACAAAATACATATTCGTCACCGACTACAACCCTTATAAAACCAGCTATCTAAATAATTAATTATCGCACCAAAATATGTATTAATAATATGTACTTACTTCATAGTTCATACTAATAAAAAACTGGAAGACTTCACAAGTTTTACAAGTTTAAAAAAAGGGGACTCGATCATCGACGAGATCGTTCGGTGCCGTCACACTTAAAGCCGTTCCTCCGGCCGTCGGCGACGCGACGCGGTCCCTCTAGCTGGGCGGGCGTCACAGTGCGGCGGCCGGCGCCGGCTTCTGCGGGTCGAACAGCAGGTCGACGTCGGCGGCGGCGGCGGGCGGCGGCCAGGCCGGGGACAGGTCCACCGCCGATAGCACCAGCTCGGAGCCCTTGCCGGCGGCGGCGAGGTGGGCGGGGCGCAGCCGCACGCGGCCCAGCGCCCCTCCAACCCCCCCGCGCCGCAGCGCGCGCTCCAGCCGCTCCGCCAGGCGCGGGTCGTCCGCGCGCAGGCGGCGGGCGGCCGGCAGCACCGGGCGCAGCGCCGGCAGCTGCAGCGCCGCCGGCTCCCGCACCAGCAGCAGCGCGCCGCCGTGCGCCGCCGCCGCGGCCAGCTCTAACCGCGCCCACGCCGCCTCCCCCAGCGCCCCGGACACCACTACCAGCGCTAGCCGCGCGCGCGCCGCCGACCGCGCAACCTGCTCGGCGATCACGCCGCCCGGCGCCCAGTCGCGCTCCGGCACGCACAACCGCAGCCCCGCGCGCTCCAGCCGCGCGACCAGCGCCCACGCCCACGCCGCGTCAGCCGGCGCAAAGCACACGGTCGCGTCGTACTCCAGCTCGCTCGCCGGCGGCGCGAGCTCCGCCGCCAGCCCTAATTTCACCAGGATGCGGCGCAGCGCGGCACGGTGCCGGCGCGCGCCCCACAGCAGCAGTAGCACCGCGGCCAGCGCCGCCAGCGCGACGCCGGCGCCGGCGACAGCGGAGTCACGCGCGACGCACAGACGCGCGACACGCACGCCAGCCAGCGCGCCGCCGCCCGCGCACCGCACGAGCTCGAAGTCGCGCACGAGGTGGCGTAGGGCCTCGAGGCGCAGCAGGTCGGAGCGCGCGGCGCAGTCGCAGGCGAGCGGATTGCCGGCGAGTAGCGCGCCGCAGCCCGCCGCCAACGCCTCGAGAGGCGGGCGGCGCAGGCTGTTGTTGCGGAGGTCGAGGTCGAGGCGCGGCGCAGGGAGGGGGCGCGGGGGCAGGCGGGGCGGCTCCGCGAGCCCGAGGCCGGCGAGGTCAAGGCGCGTGACGCCGGGCGGGGGGCGCAGCTCGGGGGGCGGCGGCGCGGTGAGGCGCAGCTCGACGTCGATGTCGCCCTCGATGCGGGGCGCGCGGGCGGGCGGTGCGGCGCAGGCGAGGCGCAGACGGCGCTCGGCGGGGCGGAAGGTGCAGACGCAGTCGGGGTCGCAGTCGGCGACGTCGCAGGCGAGGACGGCGGGGTCGAGTTCGCGCAGGGCGGTGCCGGCGAGGGCGGGCGGGGCGGCGCAGACGGCGCCGGGCAGGCGGGGGGCGGCGGGGGCGGCGCGCAGGGCGCGGGCGAGCGGGAACATGCGGCAGTCGCAGACGAGCGGGTTGTCGGCGAGGCGCAGCTCCAGGGCAGAGGGTGCGGGGGCGGGGGCGGGGGCGGCCACCACGCTGATGTTGTTGTGGCGGAGGTCGACGGTGCAGTTGCTCAGGAACTCCATGTCCACGTCCTGAGGGAAAACATTATTTGTTAAAACGTGTTCACTTGACAATATAATAAGAATGTTTTTTTTTAATTAATACATTAAATTATTTTAAAAATAACCTCCTGGGTATCGGTCGCTATTGAACACCATACTATGCAACCGAGAACATGTTAATTATTTATTTTTTATTTTTTTATTTTACTTTATTTAGGAAACAAACAGTTTTTTTTTTTAAATTAGCTTAATATAATACAATTTTTACTTAAAAACTAGTAGTTCCATAAAATTTTTACTAATTTAATTTTACAGAAATATATGCTTTTATAATTTATACACTTATTATACATTACTTATTTTTTAACAGGTTTTGTAATTTTGACTTATAAATAGGCAGGCTAATATTGAATATATCAAGGTCTTTAAATTCTTCATTGTAAGTCTTAACGCTACGTTTTAGAAAACAGTTACTAGTATAAACTGATTTATATAAAGGAACGGAAAATATATTTTGTGAACGAGAACCAGGTCTAGGTACTTTAAAATCGATGCATTCCAAAATGTGTGAGGCGTCAATGTGGTTATTTATTATTTTAAAAAGGTAAATTTGGTCAAACATTTTCCTGCGGTTTACGAGACTCGTTAGTGAATGTCGACTGAGTGAGGTCTCATAAGAAATATATTCATGATTTCCAACGAATTCTAAGGACATAATAAATTTCTTCTGAACCCTCTCAATGCGGGCAATATGACAAGCGTAATACGGACTCCAAACTATGCAAGCAAAGTCTAATATCGATCGAACAAAGCTGAAGTATAAGATTTTTAACGTGTGGAGCTGTTTAAAAGGTTTCGAAATTCTTAATATAAATCCAAGTTGACGAAATGCTCTATTGACAATATGGTCGATGTGAAAATTAAATGACAATTTGGAATCCATGATTATACCAAGGTCACGAATAGTTGTGACTCTATTGAGAGGATTGCCATTAATTTGGTAATCAAACTTAAGTGGGTTATGTTTGCGCGTATAAGACATCACGGAACACTTATCAAGGTTTAAGAAAAGTTGATTTACTAAGCAATATTCAAATAATTTGTTTAAATCACATTGCAGTTGCTTGAAATCCTCTAAATTAGCAATTATTTTGAAAAGTTTTGCGTCATCAGCGTATAACAATAAATTTGAAAAACGTATAACCTTGTTAATATCATTGATATACAGAATGAACAGCAAAGGACCGGCATGTGAACCTTGGGGTATTCCTGAAGGAATATCTATGAAACTGGAAACATAACCCTTTATAGATACTGCTTGGGAACGATTTTTTACATAGGAAGTTATCCATCGCAGTAGATCGCCATGTATACCGATGTTCCAAAGCTTTTCTATAAGTAGATCATGATTTATTTTATCGAAAGCCTTGGAAAAATCGGTATACACGACGTCTACTTGTAGCTTTTTATCCATGGCATTTAATAAGAAGTTTGTAAAAGTAAGCATATTTGTTTCGACTGAACGGCCCTTACAAAAACCATGTTGATTAATAGAAATGTGATTTTTTAATAACCCCATTAGCTCGCGTGTGACGATTTTTTCAAATATTTTACCTAATAAATTAGCTTTCGATATCGGCCGGTACTGAGAGACATCATTTCTATTTTCATTTTTAGGAATAGGTGTAATAAGGGCCTGTTTCCATTTCATTGGAAATGTGCCCTCCGTTAGAGATTTATTGTAAATAATAAACAAAGGCAAACTTAGTTCCTTGGCGCATTTACGTATAAATATAGGATGTAACCCGTCATATCCAGGACCTTTATGGATATCAATGTTTTTGAGTTCCTTAAGGATAACCTCTTCAGCAATGAAGATTGAGTTGACATTCACTAAGGAGTTTGATGAAACTGAATTGACATTATACGTGGGAGGTCGTAAAGCGCTTTTAACAAAAACTGAGCTGAAATATTTACTAAAGAGATTACATGTGCCTTCGCCAGTATTTGAGATATGGTTTTGAAACTTGATTGTTTGAGGTACATGATTATACGGTAATTTTGATTTGACGAACCGCCAAAACATTTTGGGACATTTATTTATGCTATCTTCACTTATTTTAATGTACTTTTGATATTCGATTTTTTTAAGACTAGATTCCCTTTTTCTAAGTGTAGAAAAAGTTAGGTAATCTAAGGGATTACCGTACCGCTTCCAGCGTGTATGAAATTTTCGCTTCTCTTTGCCTAATTTTATTAATGGAACGCTATACCAAGGAGGATAGCGGGCTGTGTCGATAACTTTACGCCTAGGGACATATCTGTCTATAATATCATTAATGATGTTATAGAATTCCTGCACCAAAGAATTCACACTTATATTATTTTTCACTGATAACTTAGATTGCCAATCAGTAGACGATAGCTCTGACCTAACAGCATCATAGTCAGCCATGTGGAATAGTTTTCTTTCTGTTAAGTTTTCATGCAACGGAAGGGACACGTCCAAAGATAATTCGATAACTAATGATTTGTGATGCTCATCCTCTGCGGTCATCGGATCATTACAACTAGTCACAGTGCAGTCCCTGTTACAGAAAATCAGGTCCAATAATCTATTACTGGTATTAAAAGATGAACTAAACTGTCTTAAGCTCGTAAAACTCATAAAGTCAGTAGTTAATTGAACTAATTTATTTAAACTCGACTGCATCACCATAGAATTAAAATCAGTATCATAGTACCATTCACCTTGAGAAACATTAAAGTCACCTACTATGAGAAATATGTCACTCGGGTTTTGTTGCATCAGATTGCTGATCGATTCAAAAATTAAGTGCAATTCTGTGTTGTGGCGGTCACAATGCGGTATATACACACAGCAAATATGTAAGAAGGCGGGAGCAGGAATGCTAGGTATCAATTTAAAACAAGGAAGCGGAATACTTACCCACAGGTGATCATAGTGCATATTAGTACTCCATTCGTCACGCGGAACCGGGCTTTTATCGCTTCGCACAGCAATTATCACTCCTCCGCCCCTCTCTGCACCTACCAAAGACACATTCCTATCTCGCCGAAAAACTACGTATCTGTCATCGAAAAACTCTGAACTGTAAAAATTATCATTTAACCAAGATTCTGTCAAACAGATTATATCATAATTATTCAGAAGTACTTCTGATAAAAAGGAATGTGATTTAGTTCGTAGGCCTCTTACATTTTGGTAATACAAAATTAAAGGTGTGAAAATTTAAAGTATAATTATTATTATTTTATTATTATATGAATATGATAATACTTGTAACCTGGCACTCGTTATAACATGAGACGTAAGACATTTAAAGTGATAAAGAAATTTTACAATAATAATATTATAATGTAACATTGTTTTTAGATTATTTAAATTTATATTATAATTATTTAATAATTTTAATTTATAACTGTAGTAGCACAACAAACACAACACAATGTTTGTATTAGTAATATGGTGTAGTAAAAGCTTACCTCGTAACTTATAAAGAAATATATTTTTATTGTACAAGAATGTTATTTTAATAATTTGAATACAACAAAAACTGCATCGGTACGTAAGAAAACGCACTAGTAACATAATGTGTAATCTACAAAGTCATATTATACGTTTTAGGTCGTCATCAGATGAAATGCGAATAGCTTTGGAAGTGTCCGATTTTCTCACGAATATCTTGCAATCACGGACCCAAATATATTTGTAGTCGTGTTGTATTTTCAGTTCCCGTGCCCGCTTCAGTATTAGTTTATTGGCCGGTGTTAAGTGATCGCTTATGTAAATGTTGTTGTTCGGACCGGATAACCCGATGTCTGCCGTAGTCATACCGCGGCGCGTGCGCACGGAGGCTAACAGCTGATCCTTGTTCCGTTGTCTAATGTAACACACGATAATGGCGGGTGGCCGGTTAGAAGTTACATTTTTCATTTCAAATCGGCGGACGCGATGAATGTAATTGATGCAGGTTATATCCAACGACAATCCAACTTTGGTATAAATGCTACTTAGTATGTTTTCTAAGTTTTCTCCCTTTTGTATAGGTACACCTGATATTTCGAGGTTATTTTTTCTAGCAAATTGTTCGCGTTTTTCGTTATCCATTAGTAATTGTGTGTTCGAAGAGCGCAATTCCTTAATTGTAGTATTAGCGAGGTTAAGATCCTTCTGGAGCGTACTTATTTGAGCCGTAGCGAGTTCTAGGCTATCCAAACGTCCTTCCATGACCTCCAATCGTGAGTTTACATCTTTCCATTGAGAGGCAAGATCTTGAATTGTAACTTTCATATCCTTAATGTCGGATTTCATTACATCAAAACACTGACGAAAATCCTTTATTTCCTTCAAGATGTCAGTCAGATTGGGAATATTTTGGGAACTGGTGTTACGGCAGCTAATACAACGCCAGTTTTCCCTCTTTTCTGATGTCATCTTGCGATAGGTAGTTTCCAAAACACCGGAACAGGAGAAATGTAGATAACCGCGACATTGACTACACAACACTCCCTCGGTAACCTCCTCATTACATTTAGCACAAACACTCATTTTTTCTTATGTTTTTTTTTTTTATGTTAACGTAATGATAGTTCGCACTTAGTTTGCGTGAATACGTAATTATACGACACTTTTAGAGGACTTGTTTTTAACATACACAGCAACTGATCGTTACCGCGTTCCGATCGCGACTGAAATTTATATTTTTACTAAATTAATATTTTTTTATTTTTATTTTTTAACCGGTCAGGTGCGAGTTGGACTCGCCCATGAAGGGTTCCGCAGCATCAATAAGGTTTATTTCTATGAAATTAAAAGGTTTTTGTTTTATTTTTATACTTCAGTTGATTTAATGAAAGTTAAATTAAGGTTTATTATTTATGACGTATAAAAAAAACTACTTTCTAGATCTCGTTCAAACCAATTTTCGTTGGTATTTTATATAATGTACATTACATAATATGTTTTTTTAGAATTATCATCCTGTGGTGTATGTCACACCTCCCTCCTATATAAGTTAGGTTAATTAATTATTAAATTAGTTAATAAAGATCAGTCGCGACTAAAACATCTCTTTCAATCAGTCTCCCCCTAAGCCGCACCGGTTGCGCACCGGGTACAGGGAGAAAATTAAATTAAATAAAATATTAATAAAACAAACAGTGTGTGCAAAATATTACATATTACTAAAGACAATGAACTATTAAAATAAATTAAAAGTGAACTTTGTTAGTTTTATGTGAATATGAACTGAATTTGAAACAAAATCAATTACCGGCCGGTGTGTGGTTTATTATTAGTAGATAGGCACTTATTTTATTAGTACATATTATAATATAGATTAATTAAAAATAGTTTAAAAATATAAATACATATCTGCTAAAAAGTGATAAAAATACTAATTTAAAAATGACATTTGGTGGAAAATAAGTAAACGAAAAAAAAAGTTGCAAGAATAATATTTTAGCATTGATAAAAAAGCTGTGGAAGAAAAATTAAAACTTTGGAGTGGAAATGTAAAGCAGGCAGCCGGGAGATGATGGTGTCAGATGAGTGGAATTTGCTGGCAGTCGGGAGATGTTGGAGTCGGATGAGAGGGATGTAGAGCAGGCGGCCGGGAGATGCTTGTGTCGGAAGTGGATGCAGCCGGGAGATCAGACAGATGAGTATAGAAAAATGCGATTGAAGTTGTTTTGTCTAAATTTAAATATAAAAATAAATTATATGTCTTATTTGTAACTGCAGCGGTATCTATAAAATTAGTAAGTAATTATGTGAAAATTATTTGTCTAAATTTTAATTTTATTTTGATATGAAAATTACATAGAAAGTTCCGTTTAGAAAAATAAAATATGATTTTAAGCAATTTAACAAATATAAGAAAAATTTATAATCATAGAACGTAAAAGGTATAAAATGTATTTTCAAATTTTTTTTTTTTATTAATACTTATTTTGATTTTAAATATTTTGAATAAAAGTAATTTAATTTCTGGAAATACAGATTTCGGTAAAAAAAATAAGTAAAGTTATAAATTAACAGTTAATAAATAATGGAAAGTCAGATTTCTTTAAGAAATTAATATTAAGTTTTTGCAAAAATTTATAATATTGGTAATATTTTGATAACGTTTTACAATTAACTGACTTCATGGAATTTTCAAATAGTTACATTTGATATAATAAGACATTTACTTGTATTTTTTTTTGTTTGCATTTTAATTTTGTTTTAATATTGGTTTTAATGATAATATTATCAAATAATTCTGCATAATTTTTAGAAAAGATTTTTCAGAATTACGTTTTGACAATTATTAAGTATTTTTAAATATCTTTAAGTCATTTATTTAATGTTTTGAGAGTAAAAATAAATAAATAAATAATGGTATTATTCTGCAACTTAGCAACTTGTAAAATTTTTAGGTATTGGAAAATAAGTTAATTTATAAGTTTAAAGAAAATAATGTCAAAAGTCAAATTAATTTATAGAAAATAATGATAATTGGAATAATATTTTAAAATAAAATGTGTTTTTAATGCTGTTATTGTGTAAAGCTAAACTTATAAATTTTAAAAATGGTGTTGATGATGAATTTTTGTATGGTAAATGTTTTGGTATAAGTAGCGCAAACATATTATTTTATTTTAAAAGTATGTAATAGTACAATAATAAATGAATACTATGTGTAGTATGACAGAAGAATTGCTACAATAGGAAATTGTGTAGA
Organism: Aricia agestis; assembly: GCF_905147365.1. Taxonomy (NCBI): domain Eukaryota; kingdom Metazoa; phylum Arthropoda; class Insecta; order Lepidoptera; family Lycaenidae; genus Aricia; species Aricia agestis. The sequence goes on along the minus strand of NC_056423.1, from coordinate 14,571,258 downwards.
ACAATAGTGTTCATTTTGTAGGGTTGAAGGGTTCTTAATTTTGTTTTTGGAATAGAGGAATGGAATGGAATATTACTTAAACAAAAACATTTTATTTTATGAATTAATTAATTGATTTTTATTATTATAGAATATTATTGTACTGACTGTTTACATTGAATTGTGTTAATAATGTTGTGCATATCTGTAATTGACATAAGCGCATAGCCCTAGTCTGAATATTGTAACTGATTGTACTGATTGTGTTTATGTTGTTGATGTGCCTCTGAAATAAATAAATAAATAAATAGAGGAATACATAGCAACTCATAACTAATCGAATATTATGCGCAGTTGGTTAAAACAGGTAGGTAACACCTCAGGTAAGTTTCCACGGTATGCAACGCCTTTGCGGGAAAAGCGTCAAATGTCCGCGGCGCCAGCTCAGCATTCGCGCAACGAAATGTAAGTAGAGACTTTTTCTAACCGACTTCACAAGAAGAGTAGGTTCTTTGTTCGGCTAAATAAATTTTATTCATAGGGTTGTACCTAATATAACTTTACTGGGCCCACGAAGACTGTACACCACAAGAAAATCATTATATTTGCCACAATTGTGATTTGGAATGAAAACTACAAATAAGACTAATTTATTAAAGATATGGTTGTTAAAGATTTTTAAATAATAAGTTTTTTTTTTTATTGAAGACTGATTAATACTTAAGTAAATAAATATTTTTATGTCCTTTGCGGGGATGGTTGTACCACGGGGACAATTGTTGCACGTGCTCTTGATACAAAGTTATAATTAACAATATGGTCCATTTTTTGATAATTAGACCAATTGAAACTCACAAGACTCATAGAACTCACAAGACTCATAGAACAATGTCTTATAATCAGTATTTTAAGCTAGATTGTTAAATACTTACTGTTTACATGGTTTTGTTTCATTTTTTAGAACTAACTAATAAGGTTATTACAATGCCCGGGGAGGCTATCATCTAAGTTTTTTGTAATGAAAGCTGCTATAATTACCCTATAATGTTATACCTTTTTGGATAGCTGACAAAATGGAGATGTTTTTAAGCTCATTGCAAACAGACCACCATAGATTTTTTTTGAGTAAGTTATCCTTAAAGAAAAACACATCTTAAGTTTTTTTATTGGATTCTTCACTTTTATCCATCTTTTACGACTCATTTAGTCTGCAATTGTATTTTTTTAATCAAAATGGATAGAGCGATTCATCTTCTAAAAGTAAACGTATAAACAACCATACAAGAGGCTCAGATTACAAAAAAGAGATACAGCAAAAGGCAAAAAACGGACTTTTTATAAAAAATACTTAAAATTAAATTATCTTGAAAACCATTGGATTTAGGATAGGGTGTTTCATAGTAAAATCAGTCAGAAATGATCTAAACTATATCCCCATAAGGGATCTAGGTCGACTTACGAGGTAACCCTGTATACATGCTAGGTAGCATACATCACGTCGTCTAATCCCATGCTAAGTAAAAACTTGTGTTATGGCAATCAGACAACGGATACACGCCGAACAATTTTATCCTAATATATATTATTTACACATTCACACATACAATCACACAACAGTTTATCACGTTCATTAATTTCTAATTAATAATTATCATCATAAAGGTTTCTTTTTCATATTATTATTGGTTACTTTGGATAGTCGATATATTGTAATTTTTATTATTAAAAATGCTAAAACTGTTTAATGGCTATTACTAAAATGTAAGAATAAAATCTCAAACATTTCTGTCTATGGTTGCTCAGGGTGAACATAACTTTATTTGCATATCTAAAAGTTGGCTTAGGTACATCTGACTTTTATGATCGAGAATATTTTGACAGTAGTTTTGTAGTTTACTCGTATCGATGCGATCGTTCCGAGGCGAGCGGCGTCAATCGCGGCGGCGGTGTAGTTTGTGTTTGTTAGATCCGCATTATGTCCTTTCAAACGTAATTGGCCTACACCACCCTCTGCTTTCTCGGAGTGTGTTTGGGTCTCTATACCCCTAAATAACTCGAACAAATCATCATTAAACATTTGTTGCATTTATATTCCCCATGGTCCTGGTCATCGAGATGCCCTTGCTTTGCCCTTTTTTGATATAACAAACTAATTAATAATTAATAGATCATGCCAATGACACTTTTTTGGTCACGGGAGATTTCAATATTTCTGACGCAGAATGGATGTGCTACAAGCTTGGGTACGGGCTCCATACAAAAATGCCCATTGTCCAGTGTCCTTTAAATAGTCACTTTAAACTTATAACATTTGCATTAGATGTTTTTTTTTTTTTAACTTTTAAATATTTAAAAAGAGCCTAATACTGCCGCACTCAGAGACGAACATTAATAATTACTTAACTGTAATTAAATGCAGATTTTGACATAAGCCCCATACATTATCCGTCAAACTCTTCTTTAAATTGAAGATGAATTTTTTTTTTCATCATTAACTCTGAGTGCGGCCGGAAGTCTGTTTTTAATTTGTTAATGTAATAAATGTCGCGGGCGCACCGTGATCTCGGTGATGTGGTTGTAGGCGAGGTCGAGGGTCTGCAGGTTGGTGAGCAGGCGCCAGTCGCCGGCGACCGCGGCGATGCGGTTGTGTGACAACGTCAGCCGCCGTAGTCGCTTGAGGGCGCGGAACGGCGAGTCGCCGGCGGACGGCACGGCGCCGGTGACGTCGCCGTCGCTGTACCCGTAGCCAGCCCCACCCAGCTCCAACGAGTTTTGCGACACCGACAGCACCTGAAGCGACCGGGAGAGGTTTTATCGTTTACTTATTAAAAGATGTATAAAATTGCACACAAAATCAATCAACAAGTAAGAAGAAAAAAACGGACCAAGTGTGTGTCGGGCCATGCGCAATATAGGGTTCCGTAGTACCGCTAGTTTTAGAATTTTTTTGTATGGTCAATGAATGTACATTTATAACATGTTTTACACTACTAACGACATCATCTCAGTTACTTTCAAAGTTTGAACGAAAAGTTCCTTTATACTTCGCCGAATACATTTTTTTAGTTGATCGACTATTACTCAATAACTTATGAAGTCGTCTTAGCCGTGATAGTTTTCCTTTAAAATTCAGCATATTTCCTACTCCCGTGAATTTTTTCACATTTCCAGAAACAACCGTTTAGCTGGTAGAAGGGTCCCCCCCTTCTACCAGCTAAACGATCTAACGATTTTTACCATTTTAAAACTTAATATTTCACAAATGGATCCCTAAATCAGAAAGTGATCTATGAATACCCATAATAATTTAAAAAAACCTATCCAACGCGAAAAAATAATTAATCCCCGCTTGATGTGTAGGGGAGGTACCATAAAATATATATATTTTTAAGGTTTTATGTTTTTTTTGTCGGCATTTTTAATATATTGTGTATTCATGTCAAATTACAGCTTTGTAGGTCCTATACAACAGTTCCTTTATCTAGGACGTTTTTTCTTCATCGTTTTTTTATAGAATCGCCGATCAAAATACTCGGAATTTACATTACGCGAATCGAACGTCAATTTAACACATTAACAGTGTAGCTACAAATTGCTAGGTAGACCCCTCACGTATATGCATATTTAAGGGGGGCCCCCATACAACAAACCTAAATTTTCGGCCTTTTTTGCTCTATATCAATAATGGCAATAGCTAGGTACTTGAATTTTTACAATGTCCTTTATTATATGTGTAATTTAATATTTATAATATTAAAATAAAATTAAAGTTAAAAAAACCCATACAAAAACATAATTTTTGGCCTATTTTTCCTTTATAACGGTACGGTACGGTTCATGCGCGAGTCCGACTCGTACTTGGCTGATTTTTTTATATTGACAGTGACTTAGAAAAATAGATGTAAAAACCCTAATCTAATTGACTAATTAATTATCAAAATCAGCCGTTTTACGATATTAAGTATTATCAATCAATAATTCATTCGTTTCCTATACCTATCAATCAACTCGTGCATACTCGTAATATCTACTTTTGGTTTGGTGTTTTCTTCGCGCGCCGTTCAAGACCCTTGACGGAAGAGGAGTTATGGCAGATTTTAGAACATTATCCATATCCTCATCTCATTTATCGTCATCGCAGCATCGCCTTACAAAAATCCCTAGGGCCTAGAATATCGGGAAAAATAGCAAGAAAACGTTGTTCTGGTTATTATACAATTTTGAAGGAAGAAGGAAAAACAACAGCAGAAGCTCAGAAAAGCCTAAAAAAACCGATACTGAATGTTTTCAATGTAAAAAATGCTATTGTCTCTCATGCTATAACGCTTGTCATTAATAATTATATTATTTAGACTAGATGTCCCGCGCGGCTTCGCCCGCGTAAATTAGGAATTTTACGGAAACCGTACATTTTCCCATAAAAATAGCTCTTATGTCCATACTCCCTTCACTTGGTCTACTCTATATCTGTGCCAAATATTGCCATAAAAATTGCTCCAGTAGTTCGTAATTTCTAATATTTCCCCCGTTTTTCCCACATTTTCCTGAGTTTCTTCGGTCGTATTAGTCTTAGCCTATAGTCTTAGTTCTTACTCGATAAATGAGCTATCTAACACTGAAATAAGTTTTTAAATCGGATCTGTAGTTCCTCCGATTCCGTTCAAGCAAACATACTCTTCAGGTTTATAATATTAGGTAGGTATAGATTTTTTTAAATTATCGCTTGACAAACTCGAGTCTCGATCTAAAAGACTATGAAAAGTACTTACCAATAACATGGTATAATATGGTAGTGATGATGATGACGATGTTGATGATGAATGTAATTTGCATAGAAGCATATGCTTTCCGTTCTTAAAACAACGCCGAAACTCCCAAACTTGTATCTATAAAGAATCAGGAGTTCTCTCAGCACCTTCCGAACCACGGTATACCAGGTATACCTCGGTTCAAAATCTTACTTGTTGGTAGCATATGCTTAGAATACTTCTCACGAAACCGAAGTCACCACATATTTCCCTATAATTTTTGAGGAGTTCCCTCGTTTACTTATGGATCCTTCATCAGATCACCACTTTTGTGAATATAATACCGAATTGGGATGATACCCTATATTTATGATGATACCCAAAAGAAAAATTTTGAAAATCGGTTAACAAACGACGGAGTAATCGTTGAACATAAGAAAACGAACATAACACCTCCCCCATTTTGAAAGTCGGTTAAAATTGTAGCCTATGTGTTATTATGATGTTTAAGCTATATTATTGTAAAGTTTCATTAAAATCCGTTCAGTAGTTTTTGCGTGAAAGAGTAACAAACATCCATACATCTACATATACATCCATGCATCTATACATCTGTGGGATAATGCGTGGCGACGCTAAAGGAAGATCTTCCGACCGAGCGAGGTGTTATGCTCGGTCAGGCCGAAGCCCACGTGATACATTTCAGCTGTCGTATATATACCGACGCGCTCAGAAAACTTCGATAGCGCGATGCAGGAATATTAGGCGATTTGTGGGTACCGCCACACATCCAAAATTTTTCTCACCTTTTAAACCTTCCCTAGACCTCCACGAATAATTCAAGACCAAGATAAGATAAATCCGTTCAGCCGTTCTCGAGTTTTAGCGAGACTAACGAACAGCAATTGATTTTTATATATATAGATTACATTATAATTGTCATTTTCATCTACACTACTATTATAAAGAGGAAAGATTTGATTGTTTGTTTGTTTGTCTTGAATAGGCTCCGAAACTACTGGACCGATTTGAAAGATTCTTTTACCATTGGAATCCTACATTAATTCTGCTGAACATAGGCTAAATTTATTTTGGAAAAAAATAGGGTTCTATAAGATATTTGGGATTTTCGAACGCAAGGTGTAAAAAATCAACCAGAAATGTTACTTTTTTCGCGTACGCTGCCTTTATTTTACTCATGGCATTAATTCTTATCAAAATAAATTATTTCATTACTAAGTACAGTTAATGTAGATAATATTTGGTCTTTGAATGAAAATTGGACGTTTGGTTTTAATGTTATGGCGAAATTAAAATATTACGATTTCTGCTGCACGTTGCGAATTGGGCGTCGTCAAGGCGCGCCGCGAGGGTGTGCTCGCCCGGAGAGTCCACGTAAATATTAATTATTATTACCTCGATCATGGGAATCGCAGACACAATAGATTTATAATGTCCACCCGTGCGAAGCCGGGGCGGGCCGCTAATTGTAATAATAAACAAATACGATAAATTAGTTTGTTTAATTTTACTCTAATACTACTGAAAAAAACTAGTAACTTTACATAGGTAGTAGGTACTCATACCTTGGGAACCCCATCGAAATGTCCCCCGGACATTGTTCAGTTAGTTTTTCTAGTTTATTGTTCATACGTGTATGCAAAAAAACGATAAGAAACTGACACATGTATCCTTTAAAAATGTTTTAAATTTCTATGGAGGTAAGACCCATATGTGGTGCACACACGTATTCACTCAAACTCAAAATGACCCACATGTGGTGCAGGCACAGTGAACGTGCACTATCGAACGCTTATGTCAATTCGATAAGTACATTTTGGGCGGCGATTCTACTGCGTGACTGGTGAGACATGTTCAATACTTAAGGAGAGTCCTCTGTACTCGATTCTCATTATAATTATGTAATAAAATTAAGTACTTTCCGAAATTCCCTTTAAATAAATAATCATGGACACTTAGTAAATTAGGCCAGGCAAGTAAGCAATAGGCATACTAAATGGCTAAAGTTGTTGAATGTACCTGCTTACAATGTCTATAGTTTTAGTATCTGTTGCAACTCGTAACGCACTTCCGTTTACGGTTGTAAAACAGACATGAAAGCGTCTCCCAGACAGACGCGGCCTGCGGTGGCGGTCAGTTGGATGGCGTGGCCGCGTGTGTCTGTGTCGTTCCTAGAACTGAAACAAGTCATCCAACTGACCGCTACCGCCACCGCCACCGCAGGCCGCGTCTGTCTGAGTGGTCTGACATTTTATATAAGTAGGTACTTACATAAAATAATAATAATATGAATACCTAAATAAAGTTAACATTATAAATATCTCAACCAAAAATTCTATGCAGGATATGAGACATTTTAGTTCGATAGCTGTCAGATGTCGTAACTCGTACCTGAAGTTGCTGCAGCGGGTCGAAGGTGTCGGGTCGCAGGCGGCCGAGCGAGTTGGCGCTCAGGTCGAGCCGCACCAGCGACGCCAGACCGATGAAACAATCGCTGGAATGTCAGTAAAGTTATGTTACTCACTACATATTATACCATGTTATAATATATTATTATAAATACTATATTTTTTTTGCAAATAAACACGCTTAATCCACACGCAAAACGAATCGCAGATGACGCAAGTAGCGATCCGGCCATGTCAAAATTTGTTGAGATTTTTCAGAAACAGATTGTGTTATTTTTTTGGTTTTATAAGCTTCATCCAACATCTTGTTTTCCAAAATGTACTTAACATAGAAGCTAAGAGAACTCAAAGAAGAACTCAAGAAACGCGGGGAAAAAGTAACTGGAAAGAAAGCTGATCTCGTAAGAAGGTAGGTTTATTCGGTGGAAAACACAAAACTAAGTTATATAAGTATATTACAATGCTTCTAGTGTTTTTTTTTTTTTCATGAAGTATTTATACATTATTAGGGTCTGAATTTCTAAAAATGTTGAGCTTAAATATGTTTTTAATCCCAAATTGTTTCTTAATATTTTAGGTTAGAATTCTATGACCAGAATCTTCAGTGTGGCAATCAAAGGTATTACTTTGAAAACACCAACAACAATATAATATGATATAATAAACAAAACTTAACTAGATATCAGCTGAATTAGCTGAATAGCCTAATATATACAGCTGTAAATAACAATTGTATAATATTGAATGACTCATATAAGAAATGTCAGGTCATAGATATTAATAATTTAGATTTTAAAGTACATACTATGAATAGAGATAGTTATACTTATCTAACTTTTATAAAAGACGTATAGCCAAGTTGCTATTTAACTTGTTATTTATAAAACCAGCCAAGTGTTTGGCTTTAGCGACTACTGCTTCTATTGAGCAGAATACTAGTCATAGTATGAACGAATTGGAATATGTTTCAAGTATTTATTTAAATTAGATAATAAGACAATGGAGGATGTCTCTTGCAGTAATGAATTAAGTTTAAATGTCCAAATTCCTACCAACAATTTAAAAAATCCAAAAAATTGTAATTTAATTAATCTGGTGCATCAGAATTTACAAGGTTATGGTAGGTAAAGAACTTGAAATTGAGTTATTTTTAAAGGAATTTAACATTGATATTATGTGTATATCAGAACATTAGTTCAGATCACACGAACTCATTTTCAATTTCAATGATCACCAGATAGCAAGTTCGTTCAGTAGAGAAAATGCCATTAGAGGCGGCTTTTTAATTTTAATTAGAAACGACTTTAAATTTAAGGAACGCAAAGATATTGTGAGTCTCTCTACTGAACGAATATTATTATTTATTATTATTATTATATGATAACATTTTAAACTTTCGCGTTGCATTATAATTAAAACTTTTTAATCCCGTTAAGTCCCGATTAAAAAGTTTTTATTATTATATGATTCTTTAGAGCAAACAATGGAACAAATTTTAACAAAAATTTGTGCATCTAACAAAAAAGTTATTATATGTGGTGATTTTAACATTAATTTATTAGATTTCAACTCCACTAGTGTTAGATTCACATCTTTATTCAAATCATATAACCTTTTAGTTTGTTTCATGAACCTACAAGAGTCTGTGAGACTACTGCTACTTGTATTGACAATATATTTACAAATCTTGTTCCAGATAAAAAAGAAATAATTAATTATTTAAGTTCTGATGACTATGGACAAATAGCTTCCTTTAATATCAAATGTGATAGTAATGCAAAGAAAAATCTTGTGTATAATCCTGTGACCACAAAACGTATTGAGCAATTTAGAAGTAAATTAAAATTAAATATTGAGTTATTGGATAGGTCTCATAGCTCTGATGAAGCTTTCAATAAATTGTTTAAGGTAATAAGAACTCAATTTAATACAATATTTACTTCTAAAACAGTTAGAAACGGCATTAAAAAAAGTAAATTTATTGAATGGGCAACTAGAGGAATTAAGATAAGGAGGCAAAAATTATATGAATTGTATGATGAAAGGTCTTGCAACAGTAGTGAATCATTTTAAGTATATGTTAAAAACTATTCTAAAACCTTCAGAAAAGTTTGTAAAGCAGCTAAGGCTCTATATACAGTGTGTAACAAAAATAAGTGATAATACTTTAGGCTGTGTACGTGTTCCTTGTAGAGAGTTCACTGTGAAAGTAGCAGCGCTGAAAGACGAAAATTTTTTTCCACTATTGTATGGGCAAGGGCCCATACAAAAGTGGGCGTTGACTTAACGGACGTTGTTCGTAGAGTCCACATCCTGAGGATGCTCCGGTGTTGGGGTGTCGAGGTTTTCAACCTGCATGGTGGTGAGGGGCCTTGCACGGATTTGCCAACATTATTGCTTGTGTGGTGGTGGTGTTTGCAAGTTCTTGCATGCGAGTGTACGCATAGGCAGTGTGGGAGGAGGGAGGTGCTGTACGCATGCCTATGCGTACACTCACTCATTTACTTAAAGGTGGAAGTTGTTTTCGCGGAACATTGCTAAAAATAATAACAAACTAAATTTAAACTATAGATTTCCGCAAAGTAACGCCTGATTCCATTAACTATTTGACACTTCACTTATTTTTAAAGTGAAGCGACAACAGTCAAATTACGACGAGGTAAACAGTGCTCTCTCAAAAATAGTACATTGGTTTAATACTAATAACTTACTTTTAAATTCCCGTAAAACTAAATGTGTAAAGTTCACTTTGCCCAATGTTAGGCAAGTCCAAACCAATGTACTATTGAATGATGAGAAGATGAATTTGGTGGACACCACTGTATTCTTAGGTATAACACTTGATAGTAAATTACAGTGGGGTTCTCATATTGTTAATCTTGCAGGTAGGCTCAGTTCTGCGGCATATGCAGTCAGAAAAATCAGAGAAATTTCTGATGACACACGGCACGATTAGTATATTTTAGTTATTTTCATAGTAGAATGGCATATGTAATCTTTTCATGGGGAAACGCTGCCGACCTTAATACAATATTTGCAGCGTTGCCAATTTAGCCCTTTCGGGGCTAGATCTAGCCCTTTTTATGCTTTTTCAGCCCATAAAATAATTATTTAGCCCCTAGCCCAATTTCTAGCCCCAAAATCGTGATTGCCTAAAAACAAGAAATAAATTCAAACAAAACTTAGCATAAACTAAACGCACTAAAGCGGGCCACACACAAGCGTCAGTCAGACTACCTGTCTCTTTTCCTCTTGCATTATTTGTAGAGACAGGTGGTGGCCGTGGCCGCTTCACTTTATCAGGGAACTCCCCGAAAATGCAACTACGATTTTGTCTTTATCTTACATTAACAATATTGTAGTCTCGCTAGCTATATCTATTTCTTGCGCAATTCATTTTATATTGTTTTTAATATTCTAATTAGAGATTCAGTGAGTTTACGTAGTGATACGTGCTGCGAATTGCGAAAATGGACGTTCCATTAAAAAAGAAGAGTAATTACGCTCAACACTATAGGAAAGAATGGGAGAATGATCCTGCTTATAAAAAATGGTTAAAGCCAGTCAGTGGAAATGATTCTAAAGCAATATGTATTTATTGTAAAACAGAATTTACAGCAAAGTTATACGAAGTGAAGCGTCACTCTGAGTCGAAAAAACATAAAGAAAAATTGAAACCATTTTCGACGGGCCAGAGCACGATATGTATACAAAAAGAAGAGGAATCCAAAGGCAATGTACATAATGCAGAAGCACTGCTTTCGCTCTACATCGCAGAGCACGCAGCTGTTATGCAAGTTGATCATCTAAGTCAAATGTGTGCAAAAGCTTTTCCAGACTCCAAGGCTGCTTGTACCATGCAACTACGTCGTACTAAATGTAGTGAGATTATAAGAAATGTGTTAGCGCCCCATTTTAAATCGGCGCTGAGAGAGGATATTGGTGATACCAACTACAGTCTCGAAATTGATGAGTCGACAGATATTTCGGTTCAAAAATATTTAGGCCTTGTAATAAGGTACTATAGTAGATCTATGAAAAAAATTATGACAACATTTCTTTCAATCACAGAATTAGAGACCGCTGACGCCAGAGGAATTGTAAGTGGGATCGTGAAAACTATTCAAGACATTGGTTTAATCCTTCAGAATATGGTAGGCCTGGGGACCGACAATGCTAGTGTCATGGTGGGGATTAATAATGGCGTTCACCAAATTTTAAAAGAGGAGTATGGTCTGGAACATTTAATTTTGGTAAGATGCGTTTGTCATTCCTTACAACTTGCAGTCAGTCATGCTTCCGAGGAAACGATACCGCGGAACATCGAGTACCTGTTAAGAGAAACATACAACTGGTTTAGTTTGTCGCCTGACCGCCGTCGCGAGTACGAAAAAATTTATGCAACCATAAATTGCGGAGAAAAACCATTAAAAATTTTGAAAAAGTGTGCCACTAGGTGGCTTTCCATAGAACCTGCCGTGCAACGAATTTTGCATCAATGGGATGAGCTAAAGCTGTTTTTTGAAATTGCCAAAAATAAAAACAATTGCTATACGGCCGAAATGCTGTTTAACATGTATAATGACCCACGCAATAAGGCATATTTGATTTATATAAAAACTATACTTGCACAAGTTCAATACGCGTTAAAGGCATTTGAAGAACAAAACAGTGACCCTACGAAATTGCTCCAATCTTTAGTTAAATTGTTAGAAGTCCTATGCGATAAAATTGTGACTCCTGGAAGACGCCACTCCATTGATATTTTCAAAGACAACATTGCCAATTACTTGGATCCGATGCCATACCTCGGCTATAACTTTGAGAAGTCAATTGAAACTTACAGTTTAAGCGATAAGCAGATGATTAGAAAACGTTGCATTGATTTCACCGTCAAACTGACCAAAGAATTGCAGCAACGTCTTCCCGACAACATAAAAACACTTCAAAATATGAACATTATGAGCGTTGATCACGTATTAAAACCAGAGAAGGGCATGGAAATAATTAAATTAGCTGAACATTTCGGATTAAATGCCGATACAATTGATAAAGTGATTTCACAATGGAAAAATATACACACTAACAAATGGGAAAATACAAGTGATACCGTAAAATTTTGGCACGAGGTATCACAATACAAAGACGCGGGAAATGATAATCCCTATCAAGAACTATGCTCATTGGCATTTATAATGCTAGTATTGCCACACTCAAACGCAGACGTCGAAAGGGTGTTCAGCACAATGAACGTAATTAAAAATAAATTACGAAACAGGATGAGCTTTGAAACTCTTAATTCTATACTACAAATACGATTCGGGCTAAAAAAAATCAATAAAACTTGCTATACATATGACATCCCACAAGAAGTTTTAAAAAAAATTGGATCCAAAGAAAAATATAAATTTATATTGAACAAGGCAGCAGATAAGGCTCAACCATCAACATCACAAAGTGAGAGTGAAAACTCTCACTTCTTCTTGTGTGGCGAAGAATCCGCTGACTCTGATGAGGACTTAGACATTTAAGCTGTTTTTTATTTTCATTCAGTTTGTTTTTAGATATTTGATTGTATGTTTGCGTAAATCCCTTTAATAAGTAAAGAATAATTAACAAAACTCATTTCTTTTATTAACTTTTAGTAAAAAAGCAATTTAGCCCAATTTTGAATTTATTGGGCAAATCTAGCCCTATTTCAAACTCTATTTAGCCCGAAAACCTGACACCGAGTTGGCAACACTGAATATTTGTGCTGCAGAAGCCATACGCTGTATTTATAAAATGTCTTCTTTTGAATTTCTGAGAGATAAATTTAAAGAAATTTGTATTCTTACTGTTGCTTCTCGATACATTTTGGATAATGTAATATATGTTAGAAAAAATATACGTAAATTTAAAGCTAAAAGTGACATTCATTGTAGGAACACCAGAAATAAGCACAAGCTGGATTTGCCGATGATCAGACTTCCTGTACAATAAAATCCCAGAAAACGTTCAAAATTTTTCGATTAATAAATTTAAAAAAGTAGTCAAGGAATTTTATTTTGAAAAGATTATTTTTTTTCTCACTTTTTTGGTAAAAAGTGGGACCCCGTGCGAGTTTCTTACGCCGGTTCTTCTCGCCGGGATAGTTCCCGAACCGGTGGTAGGCACCATTAGCATCAACATACTGAAAGTATTTGTTACAAATCTATTCGGAAATAAAACAATTTTTATTATTTTATTATTTATTATTATTTACCTACATATTATATGAGAACAGTTTGGATAGTGGTATTACATTCTTTTTTTCTAGGTTTTTGCAAAGCATCAATGAAACAACTTCAATATGAAGTAAATATAAAAATTAGCCAAGAAGGGGTGCCAGAAGAGGCAAACTGTGAATGTGCAGCAGATCAAGGCAATGGGGCTCACTGCTAACATATTGCTGTTGTTCTTCTGGGTGCAGAAAATATGACTCAACAGCAAATAATATTACTGAACGAAATGTCAACTTCAAAATTACAAACATTCCACCAGCCGGCAAAGAAATATTATGCTACACGACTGTAAGCCTCAAGTTTACCATAAAAACGAGATGTTAAAAAGACAGTATTCTCACCATTCTTGAAAAAGCATCCAGACTTTGACAAAATATCAAAGTCGATTCCAAAGCCTGATTTTAAATTTTCCAGCTTTGATGCCCTGAAGCAGGTCCATCCACCAGCTAACTAACATGCCATAAGTGTTGATCATGACTACAGGGAGAAATGCCAATAAATTAGTTTTTAGAAACCATGTATTTAGAGAATGTGTCCGAAGAAAAAACTCTTGAAATCCAGACCAAGACCAGAGGCCCAAAGTACCCGTAAAATGTGGATCTTAGAAAAAGTCACATAAATGCAAACATACTTCAAACTGTGTGCCATTTTACATATGAAACAAAACTGAAGAATAGACAGCAGTGGCAAAGAGTCCATATAACCCGATTCCCGTCGGCTTCCCTTTTGGAAAATCGAATCTATGGGCCAAATACATTTTTATCTAATAAATATTTTACATACTTAAAAAACTTTGAATTCACTAAACGCCTACAAAATTTTATATATATATGAAATCCAGACCAAGACCAGAGGCCCAAAGCACCCGTAAAATGTGGATCTTAGAAAAAGTCACATAAATGCAAGCATATTTCAAACTGTGTGCCATTTTACATATGAAACAAAACTGAAGAATAGACAGCAGTGGCAAAAAGTCCATATAACCCAAATACATGAGTTGCGCCAGGCGTAGAACAATTAGCGGGTTATTTCTTCATACAACGATATTTCATAGTAAGCATTAGGGTGGAGCGATAATGTATGAAGAAAAATTTTTTTTATTTTTTTTAATGGCATAGCAATAGAAAGTTGCTCTTTGATGAGTAAATTCTTCATACAAAATATAGTTTACTTGTCTTGATGCTATGAGGTGCCCCAACCCAATTGAAAATTCGAAAAATACGAATTTTTTGAAAACATTGGTTTAGTTTTGACAAATAGTATTTTTCTATATTTTCTGTTCCTTGTAAAAAAAACTACATTGTAATACATTAAATAAAAGCCTGATGCCTTAGCCAAGACCTTTTCTTTATCGCTTTTCTATAGAATCGCCAATCAAAATGTATGGAATTGACTTAAAAATTCTCGAATATGACGTTGACGTTCGACTCGTGTAATGTCAATTCTATACATTTTGATCGACGATTCTATAAAAAATCGATAAAGAAAAGATCTTGACTACAGGATCTGGTTAGTGGTATCAATGTTTTTATCGAGAAAATTTAAATATTTATGATATATTATCAAGGAATGATCATCAGAAAAAAGGAGATTGTTCGGTATTGAATTGTTTTTTTTATTTCACAATTAGGCATTTCAAACAAAAAACTACTATAATAGTTTGTTAATTACTTCTTCCATAAAAGGAATAACATTTCCTTTGAAAACTATATTCACAACTGTACCATCACAGCCACCTTTTCTGCCATCAAAATAAATTCTGCGTATACTTTTATATTTGCGATCTGCATCGTGTGTGCTGATCTGTTTTTCATTATTTCTCATCGCATTTTTAACGATCAATGACAGCACTAGACTCCTTTGATATAATAATACTAACAATCAACATCTTTTAACACAGATAAAGAAGCAGATAAAGCTATAATAGCAGTTGCTCTGTCAGAGACTCAGGTACGATCGCATACGAGAGCTAATGATGGAAAATTGAATCTGTTTTTCTTGGGTGGCTGAGCAGCTATTTATTTTGGCGATTGATTAGCTTGTAGAAGCTACAAGAAGAAGCTACAATCGCTGGAACTCGTTCTTTCGGTTGTTAAGTCATCAAGCAAAGAACGAGAACAAGACGTCTGGTTAGGATCCATTATGTCTTTGTTACGAAGTCATTCTTTGTCTTGTATTTTTATTTTCTTCATATTTTTTAGTCGCATTTATATCTAAACTGCCTATTATCATTTTTCTTGCAGTTCTTTAATCAAGTAAATACCTAATATACTTCTTTTTTGGGAAGCGACGCTTTTCGCCAGATAAGTAAAATTTCCGTAGCCAGTCTTTGGGATAGGTACATCATCTGTCGGCTCTTTTGTCGTTTTGTCTAGCTTTGATTCATATTAATTAATTATTATGTAATTTTTATAACAGATATGAGTTGATAGTTGAGAAACTGGTAACTTCTCCGATAAACCAAAAACGGGATAACATGTCTCTTTTCGTGTTTTGACGACATATTATGACTGTAATAAAGAGAAATACTAGGTATAAATTATATCGAAAATAGTATTTTATCAACAATAAGTGAACAGGAATTTAAAAATATTACTTACAGGAGTTTATTTTCTTGTGGGTAGTGCTTAAAATCACTGTTTCTCACAAGCAGAATTACAATAATAGCGCGCACTTTATGGCGTTCAGACAACGATTGAAAAGTGCAATGAAATTGTCGCATAGCGACATGGATATGTCACATAGCGACATCTATTAGGCGTCTTTGTTACCTTTACGTCTAATCGATTGCGATCGTTTGAATAAAAAAATGAGGTTGGCAGCGCCATCTTTTAGAAAATGTTGTAGACTGATTAATTCTCTGCTGAGATATCTGTTATTTTTATCAGATATTTTTCCTTTTTATTAGACTGTTTATTAAGTAAATAAAGGGTATTGTTTTTTTTTATTATCTTAAGATATATTTTTCATATCCTAAATAAAATAATGACCTTCCACCTTTGTTCCTTGACAGTTACTCTGTCAACTTTAAAAAAATATACCAGCTCGGGGGTATAAAAACCCTCCGGCTCGCTACATAATCCTTTTTATTCCTTTTTTTTAAAGGTCCCCGTTATAGGTGAGTGTTTTGTGTGTGTCCGTGGAATTTTCCAAGGTATTTGTCTTTTAATTCCTTTATTCTTGTAATCCAGCTTTATTCTGTATTTCGTTTTAATTGTTGGCGAAAAAGCATATTGTATTTTGTCTAAATTGTAAAATCTCTTTTGGTGACAGACCACGTGTTCGTCAACTTTCTTTGTTTCAACTTTTTTTGTAATCAGTTCAACTCTTAAACCTTGTAAAAGTAGATTTTATTTGAAATATTAACTGTATTAAGCTCTTTACCGTGGAGATACTATTTTATGTTTTAATTGTCATAACAAAATTGGCCATGACCTAGTTATGGCTGTCGTTGTCAAAAGTTCCATAACCTTTGTTGTTGTAGCTTTTTCTAAATTTTACTGTTTCTTTTGATAGTTTTTTTTTGTGAAATTAATGTTTGTGATGGACTCCGCAACCACGCGCTCGAAGTCTTCGGGTGGAGAACACGTGCTTGCGGGGGGTCATCAACAGCGTGAACACCTGTCCTAAGACTCTTGTTCGGAACATTCCAGGGGTGCTCGGTCCCGGACAACTCTACTCCCGGACAACTCTACTCTGCCCTGCTCTGTCCCGGACAACTCTACTCTGCCCTGCTCTTTCCCGGACAACTTTGCCCGGCTCTGTCCCGGACAACGGACCACTACTATCTTGCAGCAGAGTTTGGTCGCCTGGAGCCGACCACGTGCTGCTCATGCCGTCTGATTGACGCACCTACCACACACTGAACTAGCTGCCACCGACGGGGTCCCAAACATCTCGGCACCAACAGCTGGCCGTCGACCCTACGCCTGTCTGGTAGCTCACGGAGACCTGAGGAGCTGGAGTCCCCCACGTCGCTGTCTGATCCCAAGATAAGTGTAGTGTCCCTACCCGTGAATTCAAAGAACCCCGAAATAGACTGAGGCTAGGCTTCGTACCCACATTACTATATTGATTAAATCACATCAGTTCTCACGACACAGGTTATCCTAGTGTGAGAACTACAGTTAATCTTTTGGTAATGTAAACAGCAAAAATGACACTGTAATGTTTTTAGGAAATTTGTGTTTTTGCTGAAATAAAGAATTTTTATTTTATTTATTTATTTATTACCCGCTCTCCGACTGACTAGGTTTCTCTTCTCTTTTTCCTTTATTTAAAGAGAAATAAAAAAGAGGATTAAACAATTTAACAAATTTATTTAAATTTGTTAAATTGTTTAATCCTCTTTTTTATTTCTCTCTTCTCTTTCCTCTTTTTATTGTCCCTGCTCTGGGCCAGGTGACAATTGGCGCCCACTCGGTTTTCTTTTTTTTTTCCTAAAACTAGCCTCAGTTGTTTCTCGGTATCTCCGTGGTTGCGGGTTCAGTTTGTGTGTGTGTTGTGCCGTCCTCGTGCTGTACTGACTGTTCGAGTAAGTTCTTTTTATCTTTTCTTGCTTTATTTAATTATTTTTCTATTTTTACTTCCCTGTATCGGCCCGGGATAAGAATTGGCCGCATCCTGCTGGTATCCAGGTTGTGTAAGAGGCAGAAACCGATACCTCTCTCTGCACACAATATTATATTTATTTATTGTATTCTTTTTATATTATTCTTTTATGCTAAAAAGGTGTATAGGTACTTTTTCTAAAAATTTACCTGAACTTCTTACAGGTTAATTTTTCTCTTTTGTATTAGGGAATATACCCCTAACTTTCGTGGCACTGTTGCCTTAAAATTACTTTTGAATATTTAAATACTGTATATATTATATTTTATACACTACTCTACACATTTACACACCCCTACACACCCTCACTCACATACACATTACATTCTCTTGCGCACACAGCAGTGTTACCTTCTGTAACACTTATGTGTTTTGGCTTTAACTTTTTGGGCTAAATTTCACCTTAACATACCTAACCTCTAAATTCAAAATTCCCTTTGCCTTTGTTTACTATTATGCCAATTAACTTTAACTTTTAAAACTTTTAATTTTTTGTGGCTATAACTTTTTATTTAAATACTATATTTTACTTAAACAGTCAGTCAGTCAGTAACTTGTCTTGTCCTTTATTGTCTTTGTGTAAAGTATTAGGTTATACAATACTTTATACTTAATTTGTTTTAATTATGTTTTACAAAATTAGTTTGTTTTTTTTTTGGAAATCTACGGACACAATATCTCACTCACATTAGGGTTCTCTTTTTATTGCTTAAATTTGACTTTGGTAAATTAACTTAAAATTTTTTTCTGTTTCTCTTAAATTAACTTTTTACAATGTCTGCTAAAATTAAATTCATTTCACTCCAAAAGTCTGAGTTGGAGTATGAAGTACTTATTCGTAATGAAACACCAGCTGCTACTGTTGCTGAACTTAGGAAACAAATTTCAAAACTGGTCGAGGAATACCCATCGGAGGACATTTTAGAGTCTACTATTCCCGTCCAGGACGACCTGTTGGGAGTTGAGGCAACACTCGATAAAGTCAAACAACAGCTCGACTCACACCCAGCTCCTAACGCGTTGCTCCGGGCGGAAAATTACCTACTTCACTTAGAGTATAGGATTAACAGAATTTCTATTTCTAATAACGATCCTTGTCTAGATAGTTACAATAGTTGCCTTGAAACTTTTTAAAATCATTTGGGTTTACTTCACCAACTTAAAGATTCTAGTAGCGGTACTGTTTTGCCAGCCTCTAACCCTTCTCCCACTGTACCTCCAGTGAACATCACAGTTCAGTGTGAGAATAAAAAAATATTTTCAGATTTTAAACTTAAAGGGGAATGCCAATATTAGGCCCAGAAGTGCACACATAATTGGTTATATTCAAAAATTTTATAGATATTTATAGTAGTCCTACCTTGTATTCATTAATCTGTACAACTCGGCAACTTTTTGCAAAAAATATTAGTCCCTCAACCCCCAAGCGGCCGGATCTGGCCGCGCCATTTGTACTGTGGTATTACAACTTACAAGCAAACGAATATGAACCTTATTCCTACTCTCTCTATGTACATTGTACAGTGTACACTACATTA
Source organism: Aricia agestis (assembly GCF_905147365.1). Taxonomy (NCBI): domain Eukaryota; kingdom Metazoa; phylum Arthropoda; class Insecta; order Lepidoptera; family Lycaenidae; genus Aricia; species Aricia agestis. Next base: position 14,551,690 of record NC_056423.1, on the reverse strand, counting down.
ACATAAAAATGTTGCCATTACTAAAAATATTATTTTGTCAGACATAATCGAATATTTCTATGAATAATATAATATTTATATTTATTGTTAGTTTTTGCAATTATTTAAAAATAAAAATAATGACCTATACATTTAATATAATATTTAAATTATATATATTTTTTTCTAATATCGTCTGCCTTCTCAAAACTTATTTTTTTGTGTTCTGGCAACACCAGCTCTAAGTGCCAGACGCCGGAAACGGGAAAACGTTGTTTATTGTTTTCAATATTTTGTGCTGTTGTTGTAGACGTATTCTGTGGTTTTGTATTTTAACTCTGTTTTACGACTATTATTATGAATACTGACTTTGGCGATTCTTCTACACCCGATGACTACGGCCTGATAATGGATTCCGCTTCCGCTACTCACGACGACATTGGCGAGAACTTGGATTTGGTGACAGATGCTTCGACAGACAAAAAAACTACAAATAATATCGATCTCGGAGTTCTACTCTAATGTTTGTATAGCTATTAACTATAGTATTTTGAAAGAAAAACGAGATGAAACAAATTTGAGGTTTTTATCACACTGTGCGTTGGGGGCACCTCTAAATTTATTATGATCTAAATAAAATTTTGTATGTATATTTGTGAACAGTAACAGCAACTTTTTATAGGTATGCCGGAACGAATATTAAAAAAAAAAATTTCGCTCCACCCTGGTAAGCATCTGTCCTTTTCATTCCTGTTAACTGATCGTCATGTTCTGTCTCGTTCTAGCACGCGCGAATATACTCGGAAATAAGCCGATACTCGACGAGTTATTACGGAAAAAGGTTAATATTATAGAAGTAAAATGCCCATAATCCATATGCTTCAAGATACAGCAAGATCACTACAGAAACTGTGCCTTATTTAAATTATGATGAAAATGGGCAACTATCTTTAAAAATAAAAAAAATATTTATTATTATCAGGTACAAGGGCTGTTATATGTGACAGAAAGAAAATTTTGCAATTTCATTGTATTTACCTTTAAAGATAATTATGAAGGTAGTGTTTATAGACCGAGATGATACATTTATTTATTACAGGAAATGCTACAAAAGCTTGATTTCTTCTATAATGGATTTTTCAAACAAGCTATTATTAATAAATAGCATTTCAAAATCACAATCAAAAAAAATTTACTCATTTGATTTTTTCTTAGAATGTAAAAATGTCGCGAAAAAGACCGTTACATGAGGACGAAATTGCGAAGGAGCTGCAAGCATTGTTGGAATCTTCTGAAGATGAAGAGGAAATAGATAACTTTAGTTTCAGTGACACAAGTCTATCTATAGATGTGAACTGTGCTTTAGATAGAATCCAAAGTATCTCAAACGAAGAACGTCTTTAATAGAATGTGATAAACAAATTCGAACAAATGTGGTAGAAGTTCAGTATGCTCCTACATCACCTCAACCACATTCTACTAATAATGTGCAGATAAATGATCTGGAGATGAATGATGTGCTGCTTGAGCCCCAAACAGATGTAACTTAAATTGATTAAAAAGTTGCTTTTTAGGAAAAGAAGCACTTGTTTTAACTACTTTTCATATTTTTTTTGTCTTAAGGGTAGAAAACCACTGATCTATTTAAACACCACCTGATGCTACCTGAAATTTCTAGCAAAGCACAAAAAGATAATCTATACTCCACTCAGGCTAACTTGTCGCTAGCGGTCATTGACTTCCTGTCAAAAACTTGTCATTGTCATTTTCCATATAAAACCACGATCATCATTGACAATATCTGACACTTCATCGTCAATTTATATGGAAAATGACAAGTTTTTGACCGGGAGTCAATGACCGCTAGCGATAAGTTAGCCCGAGTGGAGTATAAGAACTCCAGCAGCCATAATATCTTCTGCTGCATGAAGAAAGTATTATGAAGATAAAGAGGAGATCAAGAACGCAAAGCAGGAACCGATACGAAAAAGAAAATTAACGAATAGAAAAATATTTTAAAACACTCTCAAACGATTTCTAAAACTGCTCCAAAACGAAAAAAGAAAATACATTCTCTTCAAGACGTCACACAGGAAACAGTATATGGGCAATTTGTGACAAGAGATGACGCATTACTAAATGTACATCGCGCTATTGGTACACCAAATGTCGGTCTATATAAATTATAAGCTCGAGGTAATTGCAAATACACAGCGACAAAAATATTGATAAGTTACGTTTGTGTTATTTTGTTCTAGTTGAAATTACAAAATATATATTAGTGGTTATTTATAAAAATAAAAGAGATCATTTTTTAATGTGCCGGCCAACAAAAATGGATTTTCCACCTGTAGCTTGTATCATGGTAGATAGAGGCTTCAAACACATCGAAGGAGTGTTAGCAAAAAAACAATTTTAGTTGATTAGACCATCTACCGTTAGCAATACTAAGAAAAGTTGAAGAGATGATGTACTAAGGTCAAAGAAGATTGCAAGTCTTCGAATTTACATTGAAAGAGTGATCAGAAGACTACGCGAACTGGCTTTTCTTAAGCCAAATGCCTGTGTTGATAATTTTCTAATTCCCAATGTAGACTATAGCATAATCATTTGCTGTGCACTTGTCAATGTACAATTAACTTTAATTAAAATGAAATAAAAAACTGTATTTACAAAACATACTTTTATTGACTCAAACATTTTAGAAAATAATGTACATATTATGCCCTTACTGGCACAGTACCTAAGGGGCTGTCCATTAATCATGTGAGGCTCGAAAGGGGGGGGGAGGGGTCCATAAAAAATCACGAAATATCACAAGGGGGAGGGGGGGGGGGGGGGGGGTAAAGTAATATATCACGTGTACTTATTTTATGTATAAACGCCGCTTTTTATATTTAGTCAAACGCGTACAAAATAAAAAACGGCCTGTAGTGTGACCTTGATTAGCCGTTGCCAGGCAACGAACGAAATGAAGTTCCCGCGAGCCGCGACAATTGTCCGCCGGACTCAGCTTGTCAGTGTCAGTTATTCTGTTGTTTTAACACTGAATACAGTCTATCTGTCAATACACTCTGACATTGGCAATCCACGAATCTGCCATTAAAGAAGAAGAAGAAGAACACTGTATACACATGCGTAAATTGTTTAACCTCGCACGTTTTAAATTAAAACAATGTCTAAACTAGGAGATCTGTATAAAGACCTATTTGCCGAGTATAAGAAAGGCAAAAAACCTAGTGTGGCTCAAAAAGAATTTAATGAATTGTGGGCCAATTCGAAACAAAAATATACTACGAAAGAAGAATTTATGAAGTGGGCTAATGATCTTTTACTAGATTACCGCCAAAAGCACCAAGCAAAGAAGTCTTCCAATATCCTCTTTTATTGTTCTAATACTAAAAAGGTATAAAGTTAAAATTTGTATGTATTACTATATGTTTTTATGGACATTGTTCTAATAATAAGAATTCACCTATAGTTCTATTTGCAGTACATAATATGTTATTGTTAAATCTTACATTTTTTATTACATTGAGAAAATAAATTATATACTTACTTACTTTATAAATAATTAATAGGCATAGCGTACCTACCTACCTTAATTATTACTTAAATTCAAAACATTTTTTTATTTTTTTTATGTAATTTAAAAATGGTTATTCAATTAATCTCTTAGGTTTTTAATAGTTATATGGTAGCCGTTGGCGCACAGGAATATTATAATAAATTCCGTTTAAAAAAGTGCTAAAAACAGCATGTGATATAATATAGGCCCCATTGGCTACTTCTCACCGCTCGCAGGACTTTAAAAAAGTAGGTATATTGACCTGAATCTGTCTACGTGGCATGGGTTGATGGGTTTATTAAACATCGTGATGATTGTGAGTGAGGTTTTGCTGTGACGCTAGTATTGAACTAAAAGATTCACTAATTAACGATGGCAGTAATTTATATTATTTAATAATATATCTGGCATACTAATACCTATTTAATATTTTAGTCTAAAAATGAGGATTTAGCATGGCTTGTGTCTCGTTTTGAATTCTTATTTTAATATTAGATGAAATAAAATTGCTGGGGATGGTTATATTACTTGCACAATATTATTATTATACTTACATGCATGATAATTAATCATTAAATTTTCAGAATGCCAGTGAGAACATTCCTATTTTGCCAAACACATCAACAGGTAAACCATGTCCATGTCATTGTGTATTTATGAATATTCATGATTTTGTCATTAATATATTATGTATTATCTATAATCAAACTTTTATTTTTTAAATCAAATTCTACCTACTATAATATAAACTTAAATTTATTATTATTTTTAATGTATAATAATTAAATTTTTAAATTTCGAACACAAATTGTATAATTGTTATCGAATAAATATTTCTATATAATATACAACATATTACAGAGTACATTGACAATTATTATTATAACGTTTATAATTTCAATGTTTACATGTTGTTTTATTAAGAGGCCGGGTTACCCTCGAAATTCTCATACATACGTAATACCAAAATCATTTTCTCATACGAAAATATTTAACATGTTTGAGTTATTTTTCAGCTTAAAATAGTAATTACCTAGGTTCCTGCACAAAATTTTTCTACAAAATATTTAAATACTAAAAAAATTTTTTTGTTTAAATATTTTGTGGTAAATTTACTACTAAATATTTAAACACTAAAAAATAGAGTAAAACACCAAAAAATATATAAACAAGTAGTAAATTTCCTACAAAATATTTAAACTAAAAAATATTTTTAGTGTTTAAATATTTTGTAGTAAATTTACCACAAAATATTTCAACAAAAAATTTTTTTTAGTATTTAAATATTTTGTAGAAAAATTTTGTGCAGGAACCTAGGTAATTACTATTTTAAGCTGAAAAATAACTCAAACATGTTAAATATTTTCGTATGAGAAAATGATTTTGGTATATACGTATGTATGAGAATTTCGAGGGTAACCCGGCCTCTTAAGTGTTGGTCATTCCAGGTGCTCGGAAACGTAAAGGTCAAGATTTGGAGAGTATCGATAAGAATTCACTGGATATCACACCAAGTGCAAGCAGCTCTATACCGCAGCCTGTACATGCTGCTCCTGCACAAGATTCACCAGATACTCCAACTGCAAGCAGGTCTATATTGCAGCCTGTACGTGTTACTCCAGCACAGGATAAGTTGAAGAATCAGATCTCCCTTCTTCAGATGGAACTGGACTTGGCTGTCCGTCGTAGGGATTCTCTGGGCGCTAGTGAAGATAAGACTCGTGATGTAATGAAACTGCGCCAAGAAATTGATAAATGCAAAAAAGAACTGCGGAAAAAGGAGCAACATATGCGTCACTCTCGGTCACATAGATTATCAATACAATCAAAGATTCAACTTGCTTGCAATCAGAGTCCAACAGTAGCTAGTCTTCTTAAGACGCGCTCTACACCAGGTCGCCCACGCTTGGAAGAGCAACAACCGCTATTGCTAAAAACTATTGTCGATTTGGCTATGTTTGGTGCTTCTGCAGAGGAACGACGTCGCTCAGAAATTGTTCGCAGTTGCCGAACACTAACTGACCTCCATGAGAAGCTAAAAGAGCACGGATTTGAAATCTCGAGAAGTGGCACGTACCTTCGATTGCTCCCAAGAAATTATACCACCATGGAGGGTAAAAGACATGTAGTCACTGTGCCTGTCAAATTGAGTCGCCCTGAGGCAGATCACCATAAAGCTCACGTCGATCAACATTTTTGTGTCGCCACAATAAGATCCTTAGAAACGCTAGCATCTATTCTTGGACCAAACCAAGTATTTTTTCTGTCGCAAGATGACAAAGCTCGGGTGCCTATAGGCTTGACAGCGGCAAATAAACAAGCTCCTCTCCTGATGCATGTCGAATATCGTGTCTCATTGCCTGATCATGATTGGGTGATTGCTACGAAGCACAAATTGATCCCTAGTGTATACGCTGGGTACATCATAAAAGAAAATGAAATGGGCCGTGCTGAAGCAGTACTCAGGGCCAACATACGTGGCGATTAGAAGTGGCAAACATTCCTCCTCGACAGCTTCTACTCATGCTGTGGACTTTAATAAGCTTGCTACTTTCAGCAATTTCAAGGAAATCATGCGGGATGAAGAAGGACGCCTGAAACCAGTTGTTTTGATTTCGTCTGATGGAGGACCCGACGAAAACCCGAGATATCCAAAGGTTATTTCCCATGCCATACACAACTTTGTTAAGCATGATCTAGATGCAATATTTATCTTTACGAATGCACCTGGCAGAAGCGCGTTCAATCGCGTCGAGAGAAGAATGGCGCCTTTAAGCCGGGAATTATCTGGACTCATACTTCCGCATGATTCTTATGGAACCCATTTGGATGAACAAGGGAGAACCAAAGACCATGACCTTGAAAAAAAGAACTTTCAGAAGGCTGGTGAAGTTCTCGCAGAAGTATGGAGTAATATGGTTATTGACGGTCATGGCGTCGTAGCAGAGTATGTAGAGCCAGATGACAGTGCTGAAAGTTTTATTCCGGATCTGCCCTCCCAGCAGTGGTATAGCGAACATGTACGAGAGAGTCAATATTTGCTACAGGTATATTATTAAAATGTCACCTATTTTTATTTTATCATTTATATTTCTTAACTAATATGACAATACAATTAAAATATTTTAATATCATCACCAGGTGGTGAAGTGTGACGATCGCGCTTGCTGTGGACATATGCGGAGTTCTATACGATCCATTCTGTCGGAACGCTTCCTTATTCCTCCTTACCCGATTTTGCAGTCATCCAGAGGCCTATATATTCCAAAGCCTCAAGAGCATGATGGCAAGACGTTTGCTCCATTTCTTCTGCGTCGGTCTCTTGAAATTACTCCAACGTATGAAGGCTTCGGAAAATTGATTTATGACCTGTATTGTCCTAGCCTGCAGAAGGATCGGCAGATACTTTTAGAAAGGACATGCCAGCGGTGTGCATTGTACTTCTGTACAAAGAAAAAAGCTAAGGAACATGTGAATTTTTGTCACAAGCAATATAATACTCCAGAGATGCACAGTGTTCGTCCTTCCCGCATCCTCACGCGACGATCGAACGGTAGATCGAGAGAGATTCTCTGCGTAGTGCGCGAAAATGATGACGCCGAGTGGCTTGATGAAACCGATGTTGACTTGCAAGATGCTTATCCAGTTATTGGTGTTGAAGAAAGTCTTGCTAATCCGTGGTCCGAAAATATTGTACATTAAATAATGTTCATGTACTAGTACAAAAAACTTTTTCGCATTTCTTTCATTATTTTTATGTCAGTCAAAAACAAACTGCAACCTTTCTGTCTACCTCTGAACGTTTATTATAGTAGTCTTTAATTTTCTATAATAAAATTAGATGATACTTATACCAGTATTTTTTTATAAATAAAAAGTAGATTCTTTGCAGATACGAAAAAATACACGTGATATAGGGGGGAGGGGGGAGGGGTAGTCTTAAACCTCACCACGTATCACCAAGGGGGAGGGGGGGTCAAAAAATGCCAAAAAAAACATCACGTGATTAATGGACAGCCCCTAAGGTCATAAGACCCAAAGGCCACATTTAGCATTTTGCGGGTGTATGTTAGAAAATGAATCCAGAATAGTGATGGGTTGCTAGCCGCATAATAATCTATTAAATTGATTCCCAGATCAAACATACTATTTAGTTACTCACCAACCTCACCGAGGAATTCACTGCTGATCAAATAGTCCATACGTTAACTATGATAAAAATATCATCTCCAACTATTTTTATTTCAGCAGTATTAGTAAATATGCGTACATGTGATTCTAATGCACGGTTGGCATCCATATCTAAAATCTCCCAATTGAGCTTTCAATGAAAACGAAAGACAGGCTTGGAAGCGCTTTTAAGCGACTTTGTACCATCCCGTGTCGGATTTGAACATATAACATTACAAAAATACAAACAATATAACGGGGCCTTTATCAAGATATAATAACTGCACCAGATGGGTTGGGATGGGTTAATGGCCAAACGCAAGTATCCAGGGCTTCATCTGTCAGGATTGAAATATCAACGTCACTTCACTTCGGTCACTGATCCCAACAGGGAACGCAACATCTATTCTTCTAAAAACGTAATAATTTTATTCATCTTATATTTTTACTTTCATCTAACATCTAAATACAGTCCACAAAGTTAAGTGATAAGTTTGAGTGACACACAAGCAATGCATTCGGACGCCACGACAAATGTAAAGTTTTTTTTCGAGCCTATACTATCCCACTGCTGGGCAAAGACCTCCCTCAAGGCCTTCCATATATTGTTTCGCTCCAACGCCACCGCAGGCAGCCCTGGTTTGTAGGCATCCAGTTCGTCTCACCGTCCACGGTGCCGTCGCGTCGTCCGTCCTCTGGTAGGTTCCCATGATCCTACATTACGTTGACACTGAGGCTGTTAAACGGCGACATTCAAGAACAAGCACAAAGTGTCGAAATTATACTACAAAATATTATATTCCAGACAGAAAATGGAGAAAAGTGCCTGTTTGCAGAAAAACTTTTGCAGCTATTACAAGAAGGCACTTTCAATCTGGTTCAAAAGCTGGTTCAAAAGCTAAAGAAAATAGAGAAGAAGATAGAGATTTACTTTACTTCTCGCAAAGAGGCAGTACAGAACTTCATCCGTGAATTTCTGGCCATTGAATCTAATTGTTCGCGAGATTTTATTAAACACCGTGTTTATTTACCATCCAATCTAAACATAAAAAAAATGCATCGCATGTACAACGACGAAGCTTTACCGGATTTCGAAGTGATAATAAGTTTTCTGTTTAAAGTTTTCAACACATCTTTTAATAAAGGTTTTGAATCCTCCCGCACAAACGTAGGCTTACATGCCTCGAATTACTTGAACGTAATTGTACTGGCTGTTTACCATTGTCTAAACACCTTGAATCTTGAAGGAAAAAAAAAATGTTCGAATGGTCGCTGATGGCTGTGGCGGCCAGAACAAAAATTCAATGATCAAAGCTATGGCGACGAAATGGCTACAACAATCAGATCCGTCGGTATCAGAAGTACAATTAATTTTCCCCGAGACAGGCTATTCAGTTATACCGCCGGACCGCGTCTCTGCGTTAACTGAGAAGAAAATACGGGAGAAGGAATGTATCGTTCGACCAGATGAAT